>NC_060059.1:8373703-8673703 GCF_020283565.1 Trifolium pratense
CGAGAAATTGGCCAAAACTATAATATTTCTTTCAAACATGCTTTGTTAAAATCAATTCTAATCACCCATTAGAATCAAACACACACAATCAATTTTATGTGTCAGAAGTCACTTCTAATCTTCCCTCTTAAGCCCAAACACACTTTTATACTCAAGCGTGACTACTGCGAGTAGGAAGTGGAATTAATACAATGATTTCAAAATCGAAATGGTACCAGCCGTACTTAATAATAGAAGGATTATAATTTTTTTTTTATGATAATATAAAATTTAGACCGATTGGATGGTGTATTGGTGTCCCACTCCAAAGCATGAAAAAACTTTAAACTCAAAATATTTACAAAAATATTTATATTTATATCCTTCAAAAGTACTGGAGATTAAAATAAATTGTTAAATTTTCTCAAAAAAAAAAAATAAAAATGGTTAAATTATATTTTTAAGGATTAAGGTTGATTATTTTTCCATTCTGAAATGAGTTATTTACTTTAGATATTTAATCTGTGTTGGTCCAATAGTAGTTAGTCTAGATAGTATAATTTAGAATTTGGTGGAATTGGCTTGTGACTTTTGGCAGTGTGGTTTTCCTTAAGGTCTCAAGTTCGACTATCTCTAGAGTCAATTTGATCGACTAATTTAGCTTTTTTAAAAAAAAAATTAGAATTTTTCTAGTCACACCCCTTTAAAATCTGGCCACACCCCTACGTTCCCTCCTTAATATCTCTGCGTTTTTTATCGACCCAGACAAAAGCTGACACGAGATTTTCCGCAACAGCTTTCTTTCAATTTGAAAAGGTAAGTTATTCTCTAAACCCTCATTTTGATTCTTACTTTGTCTTTGCGATCTTAGTAGGATTTATCCGCCTTTATACTTTCTTTAATCATTTGATAATATGTTCATTCTGAGTTTGATTTCGAGTAGAAAGTCGCGTTTTTCATTTTCTGCAACTTTTGGTTTTGTGAGTTCAACATAGTGTTGAGCGTAAATTCAATCAAGGTTTTAAATTGCGGTCCGCAATTGCGGCCGCAGTATTGCTGATGTGGTAGCCACTGCAACCGCATCGCACCGCAATTGCGGTGTGATCTTAATTCACGTGTACGGCCACATCGTAACCGCATCGGAAGTCGAATCAGATGTTTTCGGCGATCGTTCAAATTTTCTCACAAAAAAATAAAATTTATGAACTTCAAAATCTGTTTCAAATTAATGAAAAATCTTACTTTTAACAATCTCAATCGTGTATTTTAAATACATTCAAATTATTGTTTATGGAATAAACTAAGACTATGCAATAGTGGATAAATAGTGTAGTTACATAGTAGTTTCATTTTATATAGCTTGTGAACTTTCAAAATGATTTCACGCCGCAACAACCGCATTGCGCGTTGCAGCAACCGCAATAACCGCATTCGCAACAACCGTGACCGCAACCGCATCCGCGACCGCAACCGCAATTTAAAACCTTGAATTCAATATACCATTACTTTTTTTTTTTTGACTATCAATATACCATTACTATGTGTGGTTAAATGTGCTTTCAGTATTGATATATTTGTATTATGTGATGTTGTTGTTACAACATGGGCTCATTGTCTTGAAGATTAGCTTAGAAGCAACTAATAGGGACAACAATGGAATGCACTTATGTCATCTTGTGCTTCTTTTTTCTTAAGAGCAATTGGGATATTGTTTTCTTCTTCTTTTCATTTATCTTGTTAACTGAGGTGAGAAATTTGATTTTGAGTGAATTCATTCCGAGACTTTGGCTAAAGACAAAGCCTATGTTTGGTATCTGAATACGCTAGAATCACGGTGATTCACCGTGATTTTGCAGAAGTTACAGAGTGTAGCTTTTGGAAAATCACGGTAGATCACCGTGATTCTAACATATCCATCGTGATACCAAACATATACGAAGTTGCATGTAAAGTTATTTATGTTGGGATACATTCATCATTCATGTAAAAGTGAGTTGAACATTAAATTTAAGCGTAAAAATCAATTCTAGAATCAATTTTGGAGGCAAAATCAATGCTACCCTAGAGGAACCAAAACGTCAAAATGAATGCTACACCTCTAGAATCAATTTTGTCCCCTCTAGAAATGGAACCAAACATACACGTATGTGCAAATAATATTGCCATTAGCTATGAGCCTATGACAATTTCTCGCCCGGAGGAAGATCCGTTTATTTTGGTTTAGTTAATTGAACAAGGCATGAGCCTATCTCTAAATGATTGCCTTCCAATTTTATTTAAATTTATTTTTATGTATTTTTGTATAATGTACATATACATACAAATACAATTTCTATCTAGTTAGAAAATTTTAAAAATGATATTAACTTGATTGTTCTGACTTCAAGTTGAAGACATGAATGCATTCAAGGCATACAAGGCTTGTGTCCCAATTGCTTATAGCCCCAATCTCTATATAACTCTGGTAAGGGGCATTCCAGGGACCAGGAAGCAACATAGGCGCACTTTGGAAGCACTGCGCCTTGGGAAATGTAATCGAACTGTCATGCGATGGAACACACCTACTGTTAGGGGAATGATCCAACAGGTTTCGACGCATGCTCTATCAAATCCATTTTGAAAGGACCTATCTCTTTGTATACTAACAAAATAACATTGGTAACCTTTGTAATTGATATAGGTCAAGAGGTTAGTTGTTGTTGAGACAGAGGATATGTACAAGGCCCGCAAACAGAAGGATGATGCCCACCGAGCTCTTCGTCCTCCATTGGTCATAAACCATCAACCTGTTTCTGCTTAGGGTACCTTACTTCCTTGTAGTGTTTTCTGTGTTCTTAAAGTTATGATCTTCTTACTACTAAAACTTTCGAATGCCTAAGCTGTTCCTCAGATGGTTGACTTGCTTTGAAGATCATGTTTTAGTTCTGAATCTATAATTTTGAAGTTGTTTCAACTGATGCAACATTAGTCAAATTTAGGCCTAGAATCAATTATTCTATAAATGCTTGTTTCTTTAGGAAACAACTTACAATCTAGTTGAGTTTTGTTATATACTACTTCCGTCTTTGAATATAAGATTTCTTTAACTAAATCACATGAAATAACAAAGTGTCGAGATACATCCAGAGGTCCTTAAAGTTTCGCATTTGTAACTGTTAGGTCGTTTTTTATGTAACAGTTATGTCCTTTAAGGTTTTTAGGTAACAAATATGTCCTTTACATTTCTAACTTTATGCACCGTTACCCTTCTAGTTAACTTCTGTTACCTTGTTGCACCGTGGCGGTTAACGTAGACTTCCACTATGATGGATATTTTGATAATAAAGGCACATATGTCGGAGGAGATTAACTAGAAGGATAATGGTGCAACAAGTTTTTGTAATGGAGGATAACTGGACGGGTAAGGTGGAACAAGTTAGAAACTTAAAAGACTTATTTGTTACATACAAAACTTAAATGACTTAACTGTTACAAATGTAAAACTTAAAGGACACTTGGATGCATTTTACCTAAAAAAGTTAGTAGCAGCATTAAACATGTTGACAACTGATTTTTTTTTTCAAGTATAGCCTCCACAGTTCCACCTTACTAATATTTTCAAAATGTCATAGATTAAACTTCCATTAAATGCTAGTTGGAAGTGAAAAGTAGAATGTGAATGGTAGATATTCAATATCTATTGGAATGCATCTGCTTTAAACAAAACCATGTTGTTGTAGGTGTACCAAACTTCTTTGTTATCTAGGTGGGTTGATGCTTTGTGAACTAGTAACCGATTATCATATCCTTCCTTATTATTGAGGAATACCTACCATGTACTTCTCTGTAGGTTAAACTCCATAGTTACAGAAGGTTTCTTATTGCCTGTTTAATGTGACCATTTTAAGATTGCACTTAATGAAAATTGACCGATTAAATTGAATTCACACGTTCCTTCGACAATACAAAAATTTGAATTATGTTGATTGATGATTGGAACAAATTGTAGCTCATCGTTACTCTATGACATCGACGTGAAATTCGTTTCAAGATTAATTATATTTATATGTCAAACCACACACAGCAATAGGTAAGAATGTGACATATACTCAAAGGTGTGAGTTTAAATGTTCATGTTGATGTGATCACCTTGTTGGTATTTCTATAAGTGTTCACTGAGCTTTCAAGTTTGTTCTTATTTTGACAAGTCATGTGATCTTACTCATCCAATTTTTTGGGACAAATAGAAACCAGACAGTATAGTAATGAAGAGAACAACATGGAAACCAAATTTCTTGTCGTGTTTAGTTGAATTTTGTTCAGTTGGAGTAATTTATTTATATAACACAAGCTGTTAAATTATTTTTCGTAATCCACAGCTTATCTTTTGTTGGGCCCTTTTGCGGGCGATTGCTAATGAGAAACATGTTAGCATCTGTTTTATTTGGCTGTGGAAGTGACAAACTTGCGTCTCAAGTCTCAATGAATGATAGACGCGAAAATAAAGAAGTTAGAAAATACAGCTTTCACATTAATGTAGGTTTCTGCTATGATTTTTGTGGACGCAACGTAAATATAAACAATATAAGCAAAAATGAGTCAAAGAAACTTAATGTATTTGATTAAAGATTTGAATTGAATACATTCACTTTTGTTGACAAACTTTTGCTTATATTTTGGGACGGAGAGAGTAGTTATGCTGCGATTTTTTATTTATTTTAGATTTAGTCATGCCCAATATAAGAAATTTACCATATCAATGATTGTTCTTTTGTTATTCTAATGATGCTTAAAAATCAAATTATTTTTTAATCTTCGTATTGATCAAATGCAAACTAACTAAACGGATCGAATGCATTCACGCATCTGTCTACCACTTGAAACTAAATAGAAAATATTTCTTTGCATGTACCAAACTATTATTTGATAGAACACTACAAAAACTCAGACATCCGACTACTTCCATTGAATCGAAACCTTCCAAGATAATAAGCAGTCAAAAAATAGATGTTGAACACTCTCGTTAAAGCTACACTCATTAAGACACGAATAAGACTTCAATTGATTAATGTCATCATGTCAAAGGAGATTATCCGTTGTTGGTAAATGATTATAATGAAGTCTCCACACCACTATTAGAGATCGAGATCTTATGTGTGCATATCTTTTTTGTTTTCTCTTGTTAGAATTTTAATTTGGATTTAACTCAATTTTATAAAATTAATTTGTAAGATGAAATTTACTCCCACTTATAATTTGTAAGATGAAATTTCTTTCTCTTTTTTTTTCCCCCCCCTTTTTGTTGGTCTTGGAGCATTTCCATTCTGTTGGATATAGGAGAATGTACATCACAACTTTTCACGTGCATGAAAGTAACAGGACCAGTAGTTGCTCATGAGTCGTGATTCATGATATGATAAAATATGATGTGAGCCTTACTTCACCAAAGATTCAAATTAGTGGGGTAGTCTTTGTTGAGGCATTCTGTTCATGGTAGGTACGTACATCATGTGGGGTAGTACTTGCAACTGCCAGCCATTTTTGCCCATTTTCATGGGAAAAAAATTCTTCACGTTTTGTTCCCTCAAAAGTTGTCAAACTGATCTACACTTTCTTGGAAGTCAAGATTGTTTTTCCAAGATTTGATTATGCTATTTATTGAATGTTTCCTTCTTCTTCTTATTTTGAAGATTGTACTATAGACATATGGTCCATTTGACAACACTAATTGGCTTATGGATAAGAACTCCAACTCATTGCTGACTATATTAAACTAATCTTACATTTAGAATATTAATATGCGCATAATGCATGCTATTTTTTCTGAATTGACAATTGTTCTTTAAATTTTTTGAGCAAAAAATAAATAAAATAATTATCAAGGGAAGGAAGGGGAACGTGGAGAATGACACATTCGTAGGCATGCATGTTTATTAGGTGTAAGAATCAAAATCTTGATCCGATTAGTTTAAAGATTTTAAATAAATAATTCAATCAATAAATCAATTAAGTTAATTATCAACCAAAAAAATAAATCAATTAATTTGGTTTTTAATGTCGGTCCAAGCCAAACAAATCCAATAAAATTTGATTTAGTATTTTCTTTATAAAGCAGGTCTTGTATTAACTAAAAAGAAAGTTGAGCAGTAGAAACTCAAACATCGTACATTAACGGCCCGTTTGGTGCGCAGGATAGGGAGACAGGATAGCATAAAATTAACCTATCCTGCTCAAATCTTTTGTTTGGTGCATCAATAGGAAAGGATAAAGTTAACCTATTATTAATCCTATCATATTGAGTCTTTGTTATTTTTATCCTCAATTTTAGTTGGGTTAGCAACCGGATAAGCAGCGTGCTTTCTATTTTTCAAGAAGTCCCTCCTTCGAGTCCCACGTTCTGCATCAACGCCTTACCTTTTCTTTTTCTGGACTCCATTCTTCTTCGTTCTCTTCAAACAGAGCCTCTTTTCTCCCAATGATTTTTTCTTTTGCTGCAAACCGCTTCAATTTCGTCTTCATTCTCTACAACCGACCGAATCCACTTTCTACCAATAATCCCTAGGATTTGCTACTTTCAAGAATTAATGTGCGTCTGATATCTACTTACCCCTAATTGGTGCACTTTTCTAATTATGAATAAATTGAAACAATAATAATTTGTTTGTTCATCTGTTCTTGATTATGAATAATTTTTTTTCTATGAAAAGATACCTTTTGTTTGTTTGTTTGAAGAAAAGCTAGTATTTTTTTTATTTGAATGTTGACGATGTTTGTTTGCATTTGTTAATGATATATCCTCTTTTTTATCATGTGTGCACCAAACATATGATAGGATAATTGTTTATCCTATTACTATCCTATCCTATTGTTATCCAACTTCTTATCATATCATGTCAATATCCTATCTAGCGCACCAAACATGCCCTAAAAGAAAATTTTAGAAAAGAGTAACATGTTCAACAATTGAAATCGATAAAGAAGCTGAAAAGCCACATTGGGGCAACATATAGGCAGGGACGGATCCAGAAGTTTATCACACTGGGGGTCGAAAAATAGTAAAATAATAAAAATGAATGTAGATTTTCCTGTTGCACTGTTCGTGTAATTTTTTTTTTATGTTATCATGTTATATTTACGAAGTTCTTGTTTAATGGTGACATATATAATACTAATCGCCTCCGGGAAATATGCGGGGCACAAAAAATGAGTTCTTCCCCTCAATCGAATTTTGTTCATGCGCAAGAGTCAAATATCAAACTTTTGACCACTTACTTAAGAGACTCAAAACTCTTACCACTTGAAACAACTAATTTTTTGTTAATTAAAAGGCTATATTAGTCACATTTTTACAAAGAGGAAGCTACTAGAACTAACTTTGCCAAAGAAATATATGTATTTATTTTAAGGGTCAGGCTAAACAGTGTCCCGGTGCACTTGTTATGCATACTAAAAAAGAAAATAAAAATTAAAATATATATTGAAAAGACAACATTTTATACTTTTGAGGCATTAATGCACGTATTTCGAGACAAAATTTCTATTTTAATATGCTTAACCAGTGTCCCGGGGCACTGTTTTGTATTTTCCTTATTTTAATTAGTATAATAAATTTACAGAAAATATTTTATTTTCAAACTAAGTTCTTAAACCAACTCATTTTTTGTTGATTTAGTTCAAATTTTGTGAAAATATATTGCGAAAAATGAACCAAACTGATATATTGTTGCATATTTTTTTACAGAAGTCTAATAAAGTTTTTAAGAATATATACACACACTCTCACACACGACTTTTAGTGAGAGTCAACAAAAAAAACTTTGTATCCCTCTTTTGGGGTGATATTTAGAGTTTTATTTTTATGTTATTTTATTTAGACAATTTCAGCATCGCTATTTTATAAATTGATTGGCATCAATACTTAAATGCATAATAGGTGATGCCTTAATTTAACGAGAAGCCACCAATATAATTTTAGTAATTATTTTTCTCTGGAAGGATACCTGTTGAGTGTTTTATGGAAATAAATAAATAAAAAACTTATATATGTCTAAGAGACATTTTCTGCAAACGCTATTCCATTTTATTGGAATATTTGTATACATCAGATGTATAAACAAAAAGAGTATTTCTTCATGGAAAATTATTATAAAGTTTTTTAAGACACACGTGGGCTGTTTAATTTTTTATTATACAATTATTAATCGTGCTTGGATCATCCGTTGGTGTTTTGCAAATAGTGAGAAGAGCGGGAGAAACAGAGAATTACAAATAAAATAAAATGAGAGATGATGAAAAGAGAAAAAAATAAAATAGAGAGAAATAGAGATGAACTAGTATGTACTAATTAATAATTAATAATGAATTGGTTCAAGTGGTAAGGATATTCATTCTCATAAATATGTGGTTAGAGGTTTGATTTCTAGCTCATGCATATGAAGAAAATTTGGTCGGGGGAGAACCCACCTTGTGTGCCTCACAGGTTTTCATACAGAGATTAGTCATCACTAACAACGGTGAAAACTTCGTTCCATTATCATGGTAACAAAAAGTTGAACAACTATGTTAGATGTCATGAGTTTGATCTTCAACTTTTATTTTTATTTTATTTTTGACTCATTTTTAAAATGGTCCATGAGCTTTGTGTCTTTTGAACGTGTCTTAATTTGGTCCCTCAATTAATAATAATTTTTTGGCAACATTAAGTGTACTGATTGGCGTGGATTGTTAAATGTCACGTGGATAATGACTTTCAAATTAATCCGTAGTTTATCCAATTTATTTATATATATATTAAAAAGTCTCAAAAATTTATAATTTACCGTCAAATTAATGTTTATCTTTACCACTTTTTTATCAAAATAATCATTGTGTATCCAATATGAGTGAAATACCAAATATTTTCTGGAATTTCAAAATTCGTCAAATATTTTGAAAATAGGCAGATACCCCCATAGAATTGTAAAACGTCAATCAAATTGCCCCCTGCTCCGTTTACTCAGTCTATTTTGATGACGTGACTGTTAACTGCATAAGTGGCACCTGCCATCGTGGCGCAACATCACATGAGAGGGGTAATTGAGCATGATACACATCACTAGGGATAATTGACTAAAATTTCTCCCCTCTCTCTAACTCTATTTTTGAAATTAGCCCCCTGATTTTGCAAATTTTAGTTAATTACCTCCCTTTGACGTGTATCTTGATCAATCATCCCTCTCATGTGACGTGGTGTCACGTTGGCAGGTGCCCCATATGCATTTAACAACCACGTCATCAAAATAGACAGAGTAAACGGAGCAGAGGGCAATTTGATTGTCGTTTTACGATTTTAGAACGGTATTTGACTATTTTCAAATTTCAGGGAGATATTTGACAAATTTTAAAACTTCAGGGGGATATTTGACATTTCACTCTAATCTATACTATATAAAGATAATACATGAGTTTTGGTGTGGACTTTTCAAAATACTAACAATACCCTTGATTTTTTTTAGTAGCAACAAAAAAATCTAGACAATTTAAATAAAACCCCCAAAATTGTTTTTTATTAAAGTAAAAATAATATAGTCATTATGAGCTTAGCTTAACTTAATTGATAGAATATCATATTATATATACTCATTTTGATCCTTTTTATAAGGAACACTTGGGGAAAAAATTGCTCTTTTTTATAAGAAACTTTGACAAATTTTCAAATGTTTTAAATGTTCAATTTCACTTATGCCGTTATTTATTATGAGAGAGATTTTAAAAATAAGTAAGTTAGTTAAATAAATAGTAATTAAATAAGGGTATACGTGGAATAAATTTAAATTTCTAAGAGTATTAAATTAAAATAACTATGTTAAATGTGCTTCTTTGGTCTGTGTGATTTTTTCAAAGTGTTCCTTATAAAAATGACAGAAGGGAGTAAAAAAATTGAGGTTCGAATTCCAAATATTTCATTTTTTTTTGTCATAGATGAATTAGTAATCCAATGAAATTAAACTCACATAAATGTAAGATTTCGGGTTCGAACCCGGGTCACGACGTCCGACCTAACAATTTCATTTATTTATTTTAAGTACTTTATTTTAAGGGTGAAATTATTTAAAAAAAAATAGTAAAAGAAAGTTTATGTTAATAAATTGCTTTTTTTTCTTCTTTTCTTTCGTGGTGTATATAGTCAACTTGCATATAAAGTTGTGGATGGAGAAGATTACTTAAAAAATGGATTATCCCATGTGCTGGAGTACATCATTGTCACTTTCTGTGAATATTAATTTTTACTCGTATTTTGCATTGAAACTATTATTTTATCATATTTTTATGATATTAATATTTATAAAAAAAATATCTGTCAAAAAATATTTACAATTTATAATTTCATATCAAAAAATGCATCCAAATTAAACTACATTAAATTTAATCAAATTAAGTTTTTTATATTATTATTCTAAAATGAACCACTTCTAATTTTATTTTTTGATTGGGTGAACTTTATACTTCAAAATTGATCCAAACGACACCAATAACATTCTTAAGTGGTATCGATGAAGCATGAGTAAGATGAGTGAACATAAACCCACTTGGGTTGAATTGATGATATTGACTTGAGACTTGAGAGTTGTTCCTCCTTAAGGTCTCAGGTTCAATTATCTCTAGTGTCAATTTGGGTGGACTAATTTAGTTTCTTCAAAAAAAAAAAAAAGAGTGAATATATGGTGGTAACTGGTAAGCTCCTCAAACTGTAATGTATAACCATCATCAGAATCATGTTGCCATGTCCACTGATCTGATACGGTACCCTGTAACAATAAATTTTCTATCACCGCACAACATTCTACCGACTCCTCCGACTCCCACGCAAATAATCGTCACCTCCATATCCACCTACCACCCCCTCCATCCCACCCCCCCAACCTTCACATTTGTGCCACCACCGAAAATATTGTTATCAATAGACAAGTCAAATAATCTATTAAATCTAATACTCAATGGACACATGGAATGAATTCTCTCATTCAAGCCAGAGTTTTATTCATATATAATAGTCAGTGATCGAAACTCTTATCACTCGTTTAAAGTTTCTAATTTTTTTACGATTTGAATCAATTCATGGTTGGTATTTTATTTCTCTCAAATGAAGTCAAATGTTTTCAAATGGTATGAACTATATTTTTTTTTACACGTAAGAATAATTAACATCGTTCCCAACATTTTATAAATTGAATCGATGCCATTTATGTTATTTTGGACTATATATTCTACATACACAAAGTCAATGATGGAAAACTCCAGAGATGATTGGTGCTAAAAATTCACTACTTTCCCTAATAGGCCAGGGATTCTCCGAAGGTAAATAAATTTATTTGTTTTGTTTTGTTGTTTTTGTACAATTTTTTTTTTTTTTGACTTTATTGTTGTTTTTGTACATTGTTTTATTTCTTGACAACTTGTTTTGTAATTACACTTGAATATTTGCTGATTCTTAATCCCTCCTGCAATTTTGGATGTCAACGAATTAACGTGACAAATATCCTTATCTCATGGAATATTATATTCCCCATTCATACCACATGATACTTAGTGAAAAACTTCAATTTTATTTTGGATGAAATTCTGATTGCATCCGACTCATATCCTCGTCAAGGTCAATAAAATAATAAGAATATAATGTTTTTCATAAATTTTATTTTAGATGAGATGGAATGAAAAAAATATGATTTAAAATATTCTTCCTATCCGTTTATTATTCTTTCTTTTTTTTTTGACTAAAATCTGTTTATTATTCTTTGGTAGGTTTAGAAAATATTACTACCAAGTACCAAATGTACCAACAAAAAAATATTACAACCAATCAAAATATTATTTTAGATGATTAAATTATATTTTTTAAGTCCCGTGAACTTAACTCAATCAGCAGGATGTCATTGCATTATTCATCACACTTATCTATCTTAAGGATGAATTTTCTAATCACTAGACTACATAACCAAAAAAATTATTTTTTAAAGTGAAGACTCATTGTGGTGCTTCACAAAAAATACGGATTCCAAATTTATTTTGAGGAAAAGAAAACCCTATTTAATCACTTACAAAAATAAATGTATTATGTCAAAATAGGCTTTCAACCGATATCACTCAATTTAGTTATTTGGACTAAAGTTATTACGCTTAAAGTTTAAGCGTAATAACGTTATAACTCTTAAACAAACTCTTTATAACTCATTTGGGACAAAATTAAAAAACTAAAAGGATCAAAGATTTGAGACGGGGGAGTATATATTTTCAAATTTAGGAATACCATAAATTCGAATGAAATCCACTCATTAAACGTTTTTTTATAAACTCGGTAACTAAAATTTACTTTTGTTATTTTTCATATGACGAATCGTTCAAGAGAATTCGAGTTTGATTTTTGGTGGGAACAATCCTTGACTAGACTTTACTTGTCTTGCGGCCGAACTATGAATTACCAGGCCTCATTCCCTTGATAACCAGAGGGTTAATATACAAAAAAAAAATTAAAAAATCCAGCATCCTTAAAAAAAAAGATTTCCGATAGATAGAGATGACTGCAATCCCGCATATAAATTTTCACAGACACAAGACAAATAACTTGATAAATTTTACCGTAAAAAAAGATAAAAATGCAGAGATAATGACAGTCGTACCCGTTAAATTAGTAAAATTATTGAAATATTTTTTTCTGGCACATAAAATTATTGAAATATTATATTACTTAAACATACTTACAAGAAATGGCCTCTATTTTAATTTCTTAATTTGTGGTTATTTATTTTATTATTCTTTTCAAAGAGTAAAATATATAAAAAAAAATTTTTTTGTTAAAATAGAAGTAAGAATTTCTACAAAATTTTACTAAAAAAGTTATTAGTTTTACAAAAGTGCATATTTTATTAGTTAATTAATAGTAACTAATGATCTTTGTAAATATTTGTGCTATTTCAAAATCCACTAAATAATGCCTTTTACATGTTCACACTATGGAGCGGACGCATATGTCATTTTTCATTCAACATGCCTATTAGAATATGATTATTATTAAGCTATTAAGTTTGACCAAGCGATTAGGGGTTCATGTAATATGTTTGAGGTTTTGAGCTCGATTTTTAACTCTATTGTAAATATATAAAAAGTCAACAAATCTTAGCTTAACTAACAGAAATGTTGAAATTGCTAGTGTTCGACGCCATGACTAGGGAAAAAATGTTGGACGCGACGACGGGAAAAAAATGTCGATTTTCAACTTCATTCTAAAAAAAATGACTATTATTCGTGCGTGTGAATATCCATCGTCATCCCACAAATAGACGCGTCATGATATTCCACATCTTCGTAGATTATTCTTCGACAACATAAGACTCTAAAAAAATCGAATCGAAAGAGTCATATTACCATCTCTTCCAACACCGATAATCCTTTCAATATACCACTTTTCCCCTTCAATAAAATAAATACTAATAAGCATACAAAAAAATAAAATAAAATAAATACTAATAAAAATGACAATGATGTGCATTATTGTCATCATGATGCACACCCTAAAACCATAATAGCAATGCTTTCTCAAAAGTCAATTTCTTCCCTCAATTTTTTTTTTATATGTTCTTTCATCATCTTTTTGTTAAAAAAAAAGGTTCTTACCTAATATATTTATTTTTTCAGAATAATACAAGGAAAAGTACAAGTTGAAATGTATACATCCAGGCACATAGAAATATAGAATTGATTCCAAATCACACCCACCTACCCAATAAATTAATTACTATTAAATATTCCATAAATAAAATATAAATACACACGGTAGCTGCAGTCCTTATAGGAGTAATTCTCATATCACAATTTCGAATATCTCGGAGAGAGAGATACAAGGAAAAACGGTGTCGTTTTGCCGTAACCGGCTATATCCAGTAAAATATCACATTTTTAGCGCGAAAAATAAATAAGAAAGATAAAAAATAACTGGTGTAAACGGTAGTTACAGTGTTACACACTTTCTACTCTCTGTCTTCGCCTATAAATATAAGCTTTCTTCCTCCTGCTCATTTTTTCCCTTCTCCTACTAATTTTCTTAAGATATTATTTTCCGGCGAAATCGCCGGCCAACCACCGTCGTTTCAGCCGGAGATCGATCTCACTTCGCCTCGTTGTTCCAATCCTTCTTCAGGTTCTCTCTCGCTTTCTCCTCGTTCCATTTCTCAGCATCATTTACTTCCTCTTGTTTTCTCAGATCTGTTTATTAGCGCTTATTTTCACATTGCAATTTCATAATTTTACTTTCTATGTAATTTCTCTCTCGTTTTTCGTAGTTTCGTAATGGTGATTTAATGGATCTTGATCTGTTACTTTGTTTATCCTTTAATGCGCCATTTGATGGTTTTGTTCGGCTTTGAAATTTTGGTGATGAAATTGAAATGAGTTAAAGGTGGTGTGATGTTGTTGTTTCGCCAACAATGTACTGAGAGAATTTTTTTTTTCCTTCAATATTTGTAGAGGTTTATCATTAATAATTAATAATCATTATTAAGGATTACGTATAGAATAGTTTTAATTATGATTCTGTTAGTTATGATTGTGACTCGTGAAGATAAGTGTGTTTTAAGTTTTCTGTGAGGTCACTGGTTTTATGCTTTTATGATTTTGTTTTATTATATATTTGTTTTTTGCTATTTTTGTTGTTTGTAAAATGTTTGTTTCAGATTTGGATTTGACGCTGGATTGTAATATTTTTTTGTGGATGTAGATAATATCTAGTTGTGATAAAGTCGTGTCGTTTGATTATTGAAAAAATGGATGGGCATGGTGGAATGAGGAAAATCAGTTCTCATGCTTCAATGGCTGAGATGGATGATTTTGATCTAACTCGTTTGCTTGACAAGCCAAGGTTAAACATAGAGAGACAGAGATCATTTGATGAGAGGTCGCTTAGTGAACTATCAGCTGGTTTCGCAAGGGCTGGGGTGGATAACTATGATAATTACTCGCCTGGAGGAAGATCTGGATTTAACACACCTGCTTCATCTGCTCGGAACTCGTTTGAGCCTCACCCAATGGTTGCTGATGCTTGGGAATCCCTCCGAAAATCTCTAGTCCATTTCAGAGGCCAACCTGTCGGCACAATTGCAGCTGTTGATCATCAATCAGAGGAAGTTCTAAATTATGATCAGGTGAATTCTTTAATCAGTACTATTTTGGGCTGTGTTGTTTACACTAATTTTCAAGCATGTCATTCACGGATATAATCATGTAATCAAGCTACAATCAATTAAGCTGTCCTGAATATGCTTCTTAATTGTGGACATTTTACTCCATATACATGGAAATCAATGAGTTACTATTCCTAACTTATGATGTTTGTATTTTGTACATTTATTACCACAAGGTTTCATAGGGCACAAACCTGAAATATCATATAAATCAAGGGTCTTAGGAATTTCTAGCAGACATACAACAAGTGGTAACCTGATTGAAATATGATAAATACGTTCTAACTTTAGTATTACCCGAAATTTTGACATAATGAATCTAATAATACTATGTAAAACATAAATAGGTGCTATTATATTTTAGCTGGATGTTTGATTATTCAGGGAAATATTTCCTTTAACAAACAACCTAGCTCTCTTCACATTTTAACAATAACAGTTTTAGATCATGCTAATGAAAATTAAACATACCAAAGAACAAAACTGACAATTGAAAACTCAAATATGATAAACACAACCACAACTGTGAATCTGTGATAATGATTCATTAAAAGATAGTCCCTCCGGTCCTTTTTATAAGAAACAACTCACTTTTTAAGTTCATTGAATATTTGATGTATCTGGTCTATATTATAGACCAGATACACTAATTATTCAATGAACTTAAAAAGTCAACCGTTTCTTATAAAAAGGACCAGTAGTATTAAATGACAACAGTTCTTTTGGTGCCATTATTAGTTCTGAATAGCCATAATTTCCTGGAGGTGTTAAATTTTCTTTTTTGCCATTCTTTTGTAGTTACTTTTGACACGACTTGTGTATATTGTTAAACATGTATGATAACTCGTTTCTGCTAGTGAATAATTATTAAGAGATGAGACTCTGCCGTTTTGTGTTAGTGGTTGCCTCCAAAAAGCTTAGTGGACTAAATATTTCTACCTTTACACTGTGATGTTGGGCACCAAAGAATGAGTATAATATTTGATAATAAAATTTTCCTTTTTAGGTTTTTGTTCGAGATTTTGTCCCAAGTGCTCTAGCCTTTTTGATGAATGGTGAACCAGAAATTGTCAGGAACTTCTTATTGAAGACCCTGCATCTTCAAGGGTGGGAAAAAAGAGTAGATCGATTTAAGCTTGGTGAAGGTGTGATGCCAGCAAGTTTCAAAGTTCTTCATGATGCTGTTAGGAAAACAGATACTCTTATTGCAGATTTTGGCGAAAGTGCAATTGGAAGAGTTGCTCCTGTTGACTCTGGATTCTGGTGGATCATTTTGCTTCGAGCTTACACAAAATCTACAGGGGATTTATCTCTGTCTGAATCTGATAGTTGTCAAAAAGGAATGAAACTTATATTGACTCTATGCTTGTCAGAGGGCTTTGACACATTCCCAACTCTGCTTTGTGCTGATGGATGCTGCATGATTGATCGAAGAATGGTAAGGCATGATTTGCAGTTGTTTTTCAGCATGTAATATAATTCATATTGCTAATATTAGCTAGTCATTAGAATGGTGTTTGTTGCATTCTATTTTCATAACAACATTTTCCAATTTATGGTTCAAAGTTATGCAAATGCAATTAGTTTTGTTTCTACATGTCCTGTCTTGCTCTTTTTCAACCATGTTAAATACATCAAATGATGTGGCAACACATTATTGAGTGGTACCAGCAATTTTTTCTTTGCACCTAATTTTACAATACATAGTTTCAATTCGTTGGTGGAGTTGATGTTCAGCTTTTATTTTAGTGATTTTGATGAACTTGCATACTTTATTAATTGTTTCCTTTTACCTATAGGGTGTTTATGGATATCCTATAGAAATTCAAGCACTTTTCTTCATGGCGTTGAGAAGTGCTTTGTCAATGCTTAAGCAAGATACGGCTGATGGGAAGGAGTGTGTAGAGCGTGTTGTGAAGCGTTTGCATGCACTAAGTTTTCACATGAGAAGCTACTTTTGGCTCGACTTCCAGCAACTGAATGACATTTATCGGTACAAGACTGAGGAGTACTCACATACTGCAGTAAATAAGTTTAATGTTATTCCGGATTCAATTCCAGAGTGGGTGTTTGACTTTATGCCAACACGTGGTGGCTACTTTATTGGAAATGTCAGTCCGGCTCGAATGGATTTCCGATGGTTTGCTTTGGGCAATTGTGTTGCAATTCTATCTTCTTTAGCAACTCCAGAGCAGTCAATGGCAATCATGGATCTTATTGAAGCTCGTTGGGATGAGTTGGTCGGAGAAATGCCGCTAAAAATTAGTTACCCTGCAATAGAAAGTCACGAGTGGCGAATTGTTACTGGTTGTGATCCCAAAAATACCAGATGGAGTTACCATAATGGAGGATCTTGGCCAGGTTTTCCCTTTCTCTCACCGTGCTTTGTTATTTGAAGTTCATTTAACTTGGGGCTTTGTCTTTATAGCTTCTACGTTGCAGAACTTGAAAATGTAGTTTATTGTGTGAAATTATACTTAAAACAAAGTGATATTTGGCATAGATCGATAATGCATGCATACATTTGATTTTGACCCAAGTTCGGGCTTTAACCTCTTCTTTTCAGCCCCATCCTTTCCATGTATAACTTGATTTATATTGTGGTTATTGGTTTATGTTTGATAGAAATGATCTGCAACATACTCTTAAGTCTTAACTACATCAGTCCGATCTTTTTCTTTCAACATTTTATACATTATGTTTGTCCAGTATAAAATTGCTTGTCCCCACTTCATATCATTTATTTAGTATATAATTCATTGACTTAGTTTTAGACTACTGTCATTACAAAGAATGCTGTGTAGTGAAATTTTGTATTTATATACTATCCTTTTACCCAAGTCTATTTTATCGTGTCTCATGATTTTAGCAGCTATGCTACCGGCAATATCTCTTACACATCATGTCTGACTTTAAATTTCATTTTGTTTCTTGCTCTTGAGTGCAGTGCTCCTGTGGCTAGTAACAGCTGCTTGCATCAAGACCGGGCGACCACAAATAGCAAGACGTGCAATTGAACTTGCTGAGAGTCGTTTGCTGAAGGATGGATGGCCTGAATATTATGATGGTAAACTTGGAAGATATGTTGGGAAACAAGCAAGAAAATACCAAACATGGTCTATTGCAGGGTATCTGGTGGCCAAGATGATGCTGGAGGATCCCTCACACTTGGGAATGATTTCCCTTGAAGAAGACAAGCAAATGAAACCAGTGATTAAAAGATCATCTTCTTGGACTTGCTAAATTATTCTGGTGATAGATAAATAGTACAAAGAAAGAAAGACAATAGAGAAAAACTTAGACGGCGATTGTTGCTTCCCAATACACGGCAGTATTCTTTGTGATTTCCTTCCTCTTAGGCCTGATTTGAAGTTTGTCTTGTGTAAAATAGCTGCTGCTTTTTTTTCCCCCCAAATAATTAAGACATTTCAGTTCATGTTTCATTATTTCCATGCTACTCTCCCGTTTGTTGCTTGGGATTATAAGATAAGAAAAATTATGATTCTTCATTCAATTAAAGTGTTTCTTGACAATTATCAATAAGGTTCCATTAAATTAAAGCTCTGGCTTTCTTTATATGCAGAATTTTGCTATAACATTCACATTTCTGAGAAAAATGGTAAAGTGTGAAATTTGTACTATTTCGCAATGCGTTTCATTGGTTCCATATACAATGATGTAACCTTTTTTTTTGGCAGAAACTGTTTCGAAATGCTTTTTTAAGCATGCTCTTTTATACTTTTATTACCCTTTTATACTCTTTCTGGGGCCAACTTTATTACCATGTCATTTCAATTTATTTAGTGCAAAAAGGTTACTTTAAATCTACTGCACAAGTATACAACAGTTCTTTGCTCTTTAAAGTTATAGTATAGGGAATGAATATTGTGATATTCAAAAACTTTTTCATTTTAAAATGTTTTAAGCAATATTCCCTATAAGAATTTTATACCGACACATGGTGGTTATTTTATCGGAAATGTAAGTCCAGCTCGAATGGATTTCCGATGGTTTGCTCTAGGCAACTGTGTTGCAATTCTATCTTCTTTAGCAACTCAAGAGCAGTCAGTGGCATCATAGATCTTATTGAAGCACATTGGAATGAGTTGTTAGGAGAAATGCTGCTAAAAATTAGTTACCCTGCAATAGAAAGTCACGAGTGGCAAATTGTTACTGGTTGTGATCCCAAAAATACAAGATGGAGTTACCATAATGGAGGATCTTGGCCAGGTTTTCCCTTTTTCTTGTCATATTTAGTTATTCAAACTTCATTTAACTTGGATAGCTTATTCGTTGCAAAACTCGAATCTAGTTTATTGTGGGAAATTATTCTCAAACCAAAAGTGATATTTGGTATAGATTAATTCATTTTATCCAAATTCAGTTACTTGTATCATAAGAAATTAGTTTGTTAGAGTTTTTCAATTTCTGTTACTAAGGTAAACATTGGAGTGAAAAAATAGGGAAGTTAGTTAGATAACTTGGGGTGCAAGTTATTGCCTTGTAAAATACTTATAATGTAATCATTGCTTTATAGTGAATGTGATTACCCATCCCTACAATTGCTTTTCTTTGTCAATATTCATCTTCTTCAATATCTCTTACATGTCATGTCTGACTTTTCATTTCATTTTGTTTCTTTCTCTTGAGTGCAGTGCTCCTGTGGCTAGTAACAGCTGCTTGCATCAAGACCGGGCGACCACAAATAGCAAGACGGGCAATTGAACTTGCGGAGAGTCGTTTAATGAAGGACGGATGGCCTGAATATTATGATGGTAAACTTGGAAGATATGTTGGAAAACAGGCAAGAAAATACCAAACATGGTCTATTGCAGGTTATCTGGTGGCCAAGATGATGCTGGAGGATCCCTCACACTTGGGAATGAGTTCACTCGAAGAAGACAAGCAGATGAAAGCAGTGATTAAAAGATCATCTTCTTCGACTTGCTAAATTATTCTTGTTTCATTAGTTCCATGCTATGATTCTTCATTAAATCAAAGTGTTTCATGATAATTATCAATAAGGTTTCACAATATTCAAAATAATGGACAAGTTTATGGTGGCTTGTGGAGGCTTTTGCAACAGATTCAACATTTCATGCATCTTGACTGGGATGTTAAAGTATGCCATAACTATCAAGAGGAAAATTCTTGTGCAGATTCAATCACAAAAATGGGGATTGATACAAGTATTTTTTATTCTTGTCCTAATTAAGTCAAACAAATTTACTTGGTCGACTTGAATTTAGTGGTTACTCTTAGCTAGTACCGTTATGCTTTTTTTTTTTTTTTTCTTTGGGCTTAGCCCCTCTTCAATTCTTAAAAAAAAAGCTTTGGCCTAACTTTTTTTTTAATCAAAGATATTCTCAGTGCGCAAAAACTAATATTCTCGAGATAACCGAAATTCGTTTAAGGAGTCCTATCTCTTCCGATAAATGTTTTTCCATTGCATAGAACATTGATACAGTTATAATTTTGTAGTACTGTTTTTCATTTGCTTCCAAAATGAGATTAACCGTCTTTCCATAATATCGTCTATCTATCGGTATACTCATATTTAAACGGGGTTTTGCCTAACTCTTGCAATTCTATATTCATGTCATTTCTTCTGACAAAGGTCGTCAGAATCTAGTTTTTATGTTAACTCGTTTTGGTTAAGTGTAATCAAAACATAGATTCAACTCGTAGAGTTTTCCTCAAATTAAAATAAATATATATAATATATATATACTCCCTCCGTCCCAAATTATAAGGGAAAAATTGCCATTTTTTTTGTCCCAAATTATAAGAGAAAAAATCATTTTCAAGAATGTTTTTTCCTTATTTTCATAAAATTAAATGCAAATTGCATTTAATTTCTTCTCTCTCTCATTTTCTCAATAAACAACAACCAATAAAAATTATTTTTACATCTTCCCATGCAACTTATTCCAAGGAAAACCCACAAAATCATACTTCAAATTCTCATATTTTACTTTTTCTTAATAAGTGTGATTTTTTTATTTTCCCTTATAATTTGGGACGGAGGGAGTATATTTCAACTTGTTTAATTTTTAACAAAATCTCAAAAAAAAAAAAAATCATTAATAATCACACTTAATTTTTAAATTTAGAAATAATAATTAGAAATTTAAAATATGATAAAATTAAAGTGTTTGAATACTAATTAAAGAAAATATGATAAAATTAATTTTTAAATTAAAAAATAATTTTTAAATATCAAATAATTCACACTTAATTGATTTTCTCTCATTCTCATTAGGTAAATATGACTATAGTCATGCATTTCAATAACAAATAACACAAAAAAAAATAATATCTCTCATTTTTTTTCACATATTAAATACGATTATTTGAATCATGCATGTCCTGTGTGTGTTAGATTAAATATCATATATGATTAGTAATCGTATATTTTAACCCTATTGTTTTATTTTATTTTAACAAAACCCCTGGTATATTATGTATATTTTTTTTACAATATTTATGTATCTGTTATTCATCAAATTACTTATTATATTTAAATGTCTATAAATTTTAGCTCAACTGACAGAAATGTTGAAATTGCTAGTTCATACGTCATTTCGTTTATCTATAAAAATAAATTATATTTAAATAATTGTATAAAATTTTGCAATATCATATTATTTTATCAAAATCTAATTAATGTTTTCATCTATTTTTATTGTATTTTTTTTGTAATAAAAATAGGATACATTGTTAGAAACACGAGTACTAAAAATTATATCTATCTAACTCTTAATGTACTTCATAAACTTTGGTAGTCTATCTCGGTACATCTTGTGTTGGGGAGACTGTTTTTGTTAATAAATATCTCATTTTGGCTTGTTCAAAAAAAAAAAACTCTTAATGTGTTCCTTTCGTTCCTCCGTTCCCTTTTCTAAGCAAAAATTCTCTTATGAGAATAATTGATGTACTTAGTCTATAATATAAATCATATAATCAATCATTCAACTATGAATTTTTACCTATAAAAAAGAATAGACAGAGTATACTATTATAAAAAAATAATCAAGTGTAAATAATTGTTATTCCAATAATTATTAGCATATATTATTATGAAAAAAATAAATATCTCTCTACATATAATATTGTATTTATACTAATATGATAAAATTAAACTTTTGAATTCTAAATTATTTTGCAAACCTTAAAAATAACCTAAACTCACGAATTGATCATCATATAATTCAACCTTTAGCAACAATCGAAATTAGAATAGGCGAGATCACTCATCTCCTTGCCCAAATGACAAATCTAATTGACACACTCCATTATTCATCTTCTCCACCTATCTACAAAAATTCATTTTTAACTTGATCGTCAAATATTAACTATAATATAAAATCTATAATATAGTTCATTATTCATCATCTAATTGAGTCGAAAATACTGAGTTCATGTGTTGTTCAGAGCAGGTTTAGTATGTATGTATGTATGTATGTGTATAAATATATATAGAGGAAATGCAGTTTCATATATCTCACGATAACATCACGAGTCGTAAATAACATTAATATTTAGAACGACAAAAATGAGGTTAAAACATTAGGTAATTACGAGATATGTTTGGCACGTTATTAATTTCAAAATGTTAACACTTGTGGTGTTCACTATTCTGTAAGATGATAAGCGGTAATCTAGATTTTGTATACTTGACCAAAAAGAAACTTATGATCATACGATACAAATAAAAAAGATGATTTTATTTGATTCAAAAATATTTGTATACAATAATGCATTATAGCCATTTGAGTCTTGCGGAAGGAGTTAACTAGACTCTATTGCAAATTAGCGAATTAATTTTTTTTTTATCGAATAATCTAAAGCGAATTAATGTATTATAGACATTTAAGTCTTGTCGAAGGGGTTAACTAGACTCTATTGCCATTGATCTTTGTATTTTGTATGGTTGACAAAATAGAAACTTTTGATCATACAATGAAAATAAAAATGACCTTATTTAATTCAAAAATATCTTTATATCTTTATCCAATAATTCATCACAGCAATTTGAGTCTTGCCCAAGGGGTTAGCTAGGTATTTGAACGTCTTTCTAGTTAATTATATATCGCGAGATTTTTAAATAAATCTCTTAAGAAATTAGAAAGTTTTGATGATATCATATAGGCTTACTACACATTTGGTCCCTTACGTTTATTTTAGGTTTCAATTTGGTCTCTTACGTTTAAAAAGTATCAACTTGGTCCCTTACGTTTATTTTGGGTTTCAAGTTAGTCCTTTCCGTCAATTTTATCACTAACACCGTTTGAACAGTACACGTGTCAGTGTGTCCAAGTGCCACGTGTCAGTCCACATGTGACAAAATTGACGGAAAGGACTAACTTGAAACCTAAAATAAACGTAAGGGACCAAATTGATATTTTTTAAACGTAAGTGACCAAATTGAAACCTAAAATAAACGTAAAGGACCAAATGTGTAGTTAAGCCTATCATATATGTGTGATTTGATCAAAATTATTATGGTAAGGGGTTTGAATGGCAAACTCTATATTAGAACACAAATATTTAGTTTTAGAGACATTTTCAATAAAATTATATTATATATAAAAAAAATTGGGCACAATTATAGAAATATTGATAAAAAAAATTGCATATTATTTTGCAATCAATCACTATAAAAAATATTGTATTTTAAGAAAGGTCGGTTTTATTTGACATGAAAAAAAGAGCAAGGTTGGTTTTAAAAGTGTGTGGGAGATGCAACCACAAAACTATATTAAAATAAAAAATTAAAATTAACAGACTATTATGCTCAGCTCAGGTATCTAATAAAAAATGTATATATAGTCATTGTTACAAACTAAAATAAATTATAAAATAGCTAGTAATAAAATTATTAAAAAAAAAAAAAAAAAAAGGAACAAGGAGAGGGCAGAAAGCTGCGGCCATGTTTTGCTAAAGAGAATAATTATAATAAAAAACCAAATCCTAATTGAAACTAAAATAAGAAATAAATCAACCAAAAAGGAAAGAGATTAATGGTGATACCAATGTTTTATATTTTTCTTGCATTGCCTACTTATCCACTGCATTATGAAAACTTTATAAACACCCTAAATTTTTTTTCAACTAATATAAAAACCCTACATATTAACACATACAAAGGTGGGAGTAGAATTGGCGAGAATTATACTATTTTCAAAGAAAGTTTCTTCAGTGAGTTTTCTAAATTAATCTCTCCATAATATTGTTGCTTGCATATTTTTTATTACACTTTGCTTGAATTTTAAATTCCCCGTTATGCTATGCATGTGTTTGGATCCACTTTTAAACAGAAAATTTGTGTCCCAATGCAAACTTAACGTGGAATTGGTGAAAATACAAAACTAAATTTTTGCCAAACATGAAAATCTCTTATGACTAGCAATATGTTTTTGTTTTAAGCCTTTTTTTTAGTTTTTTTTTCTTGTCCTATTAATCAAAATCACTGTTTCCATTATTCTCTAATGTTTCCCTTTAATATTATTTTTAAGTAGTTTCATTATTTTGAATAGTCTGCCCACAAAATTGTAAAAAGCTATAAGATAGAGGCTTACAAGAAGCATGACATGTAGGAAAAATATGTATATGAATAGTTTTTAATTAAGGTTTTTTAGTGTAAAAGTAAATCTATTAAAATTTGTAGTATTGTTCTAAGTTAATTGGAATCCATTTTTTGATCAAATTTAGTTGGAGTGCATAGTTAGTATAATGTTTTATACCATAATTCGCAAATAAAATGTCGAATTATGTAACAAAAAAAAAACCAAGGTGGAATTTCAACCCGATGAGATAGTTGATAACCAAATGTCTGCATAATACGTCTCAAATAGGAGAATAGGATTAACTCCGATATAGTGAATGAATTAAAACATCAAATTTATTTCCTCTTAAAACCTAATTTTTTTTTTTTACAATCTCTTAAAAACTTAATTCTTTGCTAAATTAATGCAAAATGGGAGCAACACAATATTATTCCTTATTTAAACTTTTATAAAAAAAAAAAAAAATCCCCTTATTTAAGCATTTATTAAAAAAAATAAAATTTATTTAAACATCAAATATCCCGTTTGGATTCAGATCCTCTGCGGCAAATATGCCTACTGTTATTTCTATTTTCAGTATTAATTTGATGATAGCTAGATATTAAACAACGGAAGAAAAAAAAAAACGGAAAAAAAAAGAGTGAAACTTAATTTTGTCCTTACAATTTTTGGTCCAATTTAGTCCAATGAAAAAAATATAAAATATATATATATATATCCATACTGACTAATTTTTTATTCAAGACTAATTTAAATATATTTTTTTATTGGATTTAATTGGGTCGAGAAAAAGTAATGAGACAAAGTTGTGGGTTTACTCCATTTGTTTACCATTGTTTTAGAGAAAAAAAATCTCATTTTTCTTGTCAAGTAGTTTAATGGTAATACTCACATTTAAATGTGGAGAAATGTAAAATTCGAAGTTGGAACCCCGACCACTAATATATTGAAATAATCCACTTTATTGATCACATTGATTATTTATGTTATTATATGCATAGTTACATACACATTGTTAGTTTCAAATTGAATTAACTACTGTAACTAACTTTCTAAACAGAATTAACCGTCATTTCACTTACATTTTCAACACTCCCCCATGAGCTAATGTTGTTAAAAGAAATTACATCTTTTCTTTGCTTACTTGATTATGAAGAAAGCGAAATTTGGCGCCCATGTGTGTCTTTATTTCATATATTTTCATTTGATTCTGATTGTAGATAATATCGTTTGATTATCGGAAAAATGGCCGGAATTAGGAAAATCAGCTCTATCTGTTCAATCTCTGAGATGGAGGATCTTGATCTCTCTGGTATGCTTGACAATCCAATGCTAAATCTAAAGATAGAGAGACAGAGATCATATGATGATAGTTCACTTAGTGAAATGTCCTTTGGAGGAAGGACTGGTTTTAACACACCTCCTCGGAACTCGTTTGAGCCTCATCCAATGGTTGCCAATGCATGGGAATGCCTAAAAAATTCTCTAGTTTATTTCAGAGGCGAACGTGTAGGCACCCTTGCAGCTGTTGATCATCAATCAGAGGAAGTTCTAAATTATGATCAGGTGAATTTCTTAATCAGTTCTACAATTTAATAGCACAGACTAAATTGATGAATTTTATATTGTCGCGACTACTTATTATATTTAATCAGTAATAAAATTTAATATTCCTTAATCAGAATGCGTGTGATATTTGATGATTAAATTTTCCATTTTAGGTTTTTGTTCGAGATTTTGTCCCGAGTGCTCTATCTTATTTGATGAATGGTGAACCGGAAATAGTTAAGAACTTCTTATTGAAGACACTGCGTCTTCAAGGGTGGGAAAAAAAAGTTGATCAATTTAAGCTCGGTGAAGGTGTGATGCCAGCTAGTTTCAAAGTCCTTCATGATGCTGTGAGGAATACAGATACTCTTATGGCAGATTTTGGCGAAAGTGCAATCGGAAGAGTTGCTCCTGTGGACTCTGGATTCTGGTGGATCATTTTGCTTCGTGCTTACACAAAATCGACAGGGGATTTATCTCTGTCTGAATCTGATGGTTGTCAAAAAGGAATGAAACTTATATTGACTCTATGCTTGTCAGAAGGGTTTGACACATTCCCAACTTTGCTTTGTGCTGATGGATGCTGCATGATTGATCGAAGAATGGTAAGGCGCATAATTTGCAGTATGTAATATAATTCATATTGCTAACATGCATACTTCATTGATTGTTTCCTCATTTTTCTGCAGGGTGTGTATGGATATCCTATAGAGATTCAAGCACTTTTCTTCATGGCATTGAGATGTGCTTTGTCCATGCTCAAGCAAGATACTGCTGATGATAAGGCATATGTAGAGCGTGTTGTGAAGCGTTTGCATGCACTAAGTTATCACATGAGAAGTTACTTTTGGCTTGACTTCCAGCAACTAAATAACATTTATCGGTATAAGACCGAGGAGTACTCACATACTGCAGTAAATAAGTTTAATGTTAATCCGGATTCAATTCCGGATTGGCTGTTTGACTTTATGCCAACACGTGGTGGCTACTTCATTGGAAATGTCAGTCCGGCTCGAATGGATTTTCGATGGTTTGCTTTGGGAAATTGTGTTGCAATTCTATCTTCTTTAGCAACTCCAGAGCAGTCAATGGCAATCATGGATCTTATTGAAGCTCGTTGGGATGACTTGGTCGGAGAAATGCCGCTAAAAATTAGTTACCCTGCAATAGAAAGTCACGAGTGGCGAATTGTTACTGGTTGTGATCCCAAAAATACCAGATGGAGTTACCATAATGGAGGATCTTGGCCAGGTTTTGCCTTTATCTAATCATGCATACTTGAGCAATTTATTATAATTATCCTTACTTATCTGACTTTTCATTGTATTTTGTTTCTTGCTCTTGTTGCAGTGCTCCTGTGGCTATTAACAGCTGCTAGCGTCAAGACCGGGCGACCACATATAGCAAGACGCGCAATTGAACTTGCGGAGAGTCGTTTAATGAAGGACGGATGGCCTGAATATTATGATGGTAAACTTGGAAGATATGTTGGAAAACAAGCAAGAAAACAGCAAACATGGTCTATTGCAGGTTATCTGGTGGCTAAGATGATGCTGGAGGATCCCTCACACTTGGGAATGATTTCTCTTGATGAAGACAAGCAAATGGAATCAGTGATTAAAAGATCAGCTTCTTGGACTAACTAAAAAACAGAGATTAGAGAAAAACTTAGAAGTGAGATTTTTAGTATTTCGTAATGCATTTCATTAGTTTACATACGATGAAATAACATTTTTTGGCATAACTATTTTTTTTTTGCTGTTTTTGTTTTCACCACCTGTATCCGGCCCACTGGACAGCCTAATCTGGTTGGGGGTCAGTTTGGCATAAGTGGTTCCAACCTCTACCACATAACTATTTCGAAATACTATTTTTTTGGACAGAATTTTGAAATATTTTAGGCATACTCTTGTGGATAAGTTTATTATACCTGTATTATCCTTTTACTTAATCTTTCTGGATCCAATTTTACTAGGATGTCATGGCATTTTATCAAGTGCAACAAGGTAATTTAGTGCTAATCGAGTAGACAACAGTTCTTTGTAGCTTTAATATAAAAGATTTTAAGATTTTTAACATCACAGAGGACACATTACATAATTTCTTTCTTACACACAATACACAGATCACATACACATTAGAATAAAGGAAAGAAACACTATTCTAAGCCGAGAAAAGGCGTAAGAGCATAACCGCTATATACTTAACCAGAGATATCAATAGTCTTCTTGACTTCAGGCTTCTTAATCTCTTCTTTAGGAACGGTTACGGTAAGATTGTAAGAACACCGTTCTCCATGTTTGCTTTAACTTGATCCATTTTAGCATTCTCAGGCAATCTAAATCTCCTCAGGAACTTTCCACTGCTACGCTCCACGCGATGCCATTGATCGTTCTTATCTTCTTTCTCAACACTTCTTTCTCAGCCTTAAACACGTGCGCTTCTGGAGTTTCCTTCCAATCCACACGTGTGCTAACGAATGCAAAATTTTCACGAGACAATTCTTTGAATGGATCGAAAACATCGAGGGAAAATGGATTGAATACGTTGCTCCTTCTGCTACCTAAGAAACTTGGAATCAGCGACATTTTTTCTTCCCTGAAGTGTTTTCTTGGATGAATTTGAAAGCTTTGAAGATTGTTATGAATGTTGTGATTTATACCAATTACAGGAAGAAACCAGTATTTTCTAGAGAATTCAAAAAACCGTTTGGCAATTTTCGCGCCAAATGTGGTAGAAAGTTCTAGGTTTTCTATTTGGGGGTAAATGCTAAATAGAATGTTCTAGGTATTTTCATATGAAATAAATCGAAAATTTCTCATCCCACCTACCCACTTTCTCACCACACCCCTGGAAATTCCATTTTTGCCCTTGATCAAAAAATTCGGAACGCGTTTTCCGAATTTTTTTTGCCTTTAAAAACAACTTCGGAATGTGTTTTCCGAATTTTTTCCAAATTTGAACTAAAAAAATTCGGAAAACGCATTCCGAATTTTTTGACCAAGGGCAAAAATGGAATTTCCAGAGGTGTGGTGAGAAAGTGGGTAGTGGGATGAGGAATTTTCAAATAAATCACCATAAGATTGTATTGGGCTTTGAAGCCCACTTCATTAGAAGTTGGGCTATAATGAAAGGTGTGCAGATTATCACAAGAATTTCTTTTCGTGTCTTTTAACATTTTCGTGTCTCTTAAAATCACAAAAATTGTCCGAGTTATAGGATTCGAGCATTGGCACGATGAATTTTTTTTGAAAAAATAAGGTTCGAGTTTTAGAATTGTATTCAAGTTAACGGTTATCCTTAGTTTTACAATTGAGATAATGATTTATTTTATACCGGTTCGATTCAAACGACAGAAAATAAATATATAGCTCGTATCAAAATGATGTCAATCATGTTTTCATTTTAATTTTAAAGGCAAGAAAAATCACGAATTTTTACTTCTAAAAAGTATTTTTGACCATAGTTGAAATATATGATAATTTTGAACACTCCCCCTAACTCAACTATGATTTTTGAACAAAATAACACTCATTATACGTGACTATAGCTGTCAAAACTGCCTAGCTCATATTGTTGACCCATCAAGCTAACTTAGTTAGTAGTCACATCACATTATATATAGGGGCTGGAGTTCGAACCCACAAACACTTCATTTATTTACCTTAACGGGGGAATTTGTACAAGTTCATTAAAACAACATATAAAATGCCTGAAAAAACTAAATCTTAATAGACAATATGCAAAGATTTATAACATTTAAATATTCTAAGCTCTCTGTCTACCTATAGCTTACAATGCTTCTTGTGTAGTGACATAAAAAGTTTTGATTCTGAACTTGAATAGTGATGTATTAGTTTATATCAAGATTTTGTTCTAAGTGGTCAATCATTGATCACCAAATTAAGCAACTCATATATTTGCAATTGCAATGATTCGACGAAGAGAACCATGGTGGAGATCGATTGGGTGGAGATCTTGCCTTATACCGTTTCACTCGAGTGGTAACTTTATTATTCATGATCTCCTTCACCAAGGGCTTACATCGAGAAAAATCGTTACCTTGAGTTCTAAGACGAACAATGTAGGAGAAATTTCGTAATAAACAATCCTCTAGACAAATGAACTTGAAGTAACATAATATTCATCTATTAAAAAAATGAACTTTCATTAAGTGATGAGAAAATAAGATATTAATAGATAAAATTGACGTTTTAGAAAGAAAAAAGAAGAGGGAACTGTATACAATAATAATAAGGTCAATAAATTCATAGTGCATGAGTGAAACCTTTATATAGTGGATAAACAATTTTAATGCTTCAACACATAAACATGGGAGAGATGAATAGGAAATGGATAGAATATTCCATGGTTGGAGCATGCTAAAAATGAAAATGACCAACAATAGAAGAATACACTATGATTGATGGAGAGGTTAACAAAAAAGAAGCACATGTATGCAAGCAAGGCAGTCAAGGAAAATTATGTGGTTGATATTGACTTATCATATTCATATACTAATACTAATGGTAAAAATTGTATTTATTGTTAAATGAAAATCAACATTTCTAATTTAAATTTGATTTAATTCAAATTTCATGAAAATGATTGATATGAATGACCTAACAACATCTCTAGCTTACATCACAATGAGGCATCATCATGTAATGTAAATGGTTATGATAATGCTTACGTGCGTGTGTTAACAACTAACTTTTTAATACTTACTGTATTCTTCAAGTGACTATCATCATTTTAGAAATAGATTTCACCAAATTATATGAGCTCCATTTGAATTTAATAAGATACATATGAATTTCTTGAAGAAAAAAAAAACTCCAATAGTTAGATATATTTTAAATAAACAAAAAAAGTAAAAAGAAGAGAAATAGATAGTATGCCAATATTTAGATATGTTTTAAAAAATTATAATTTGGAGGACTAGTATATTAACTCGTGCAATGTAGGAGCACTATGACCAGTTTCCTAGTAAAGCAGCATAACAACTAAAAGTTTTGGTTACGAAATGCATTAAAAATGTATAGACATAATCACAATTTTAGTTTCTCCAACCAACTATGCAATTTTTCTTTAAGAAAAAAAAAAACTATGAAATTTTACTAGTATCTTAATTAATTTATTTTTTTATAATAAGTATCTTAAATTCTAATTGTGCATAGAATAATCCCAAGTATGGGGATTAGATTATTGAAATATATTGTAGAATTGTGCACATGGTTTGGGCCATATCAACGTTATACTTGGGAAGTGGATTGAAGAATCTTTAGAAATTGGGCCCAAACAGATTGAAAAGTCAAAAAATGGATCAATTGCAATAGTAGCCCAACATATGTCGCACACATGCTTCCATGTGACCTACTGACATTGATGTGCCCAAATATCCGACAAACAAAAAATTGCTAATGTTCTTGTAAATTATGGCTAATATCGGGGGTATATAAGCAGTGATTTTAAATCAAGCGTACGAATTTATGTAAGTAGAGATTGGTTTTTTTTGGGTAATAGTGAAAAAGTTGATAGATAAGTCATTCTTACTGTCGCTCTATATAACCGTATATGAGATTTTAACCTCATACAGCTTCTCATTCAATTCTTTCGAAGTAGTTGGATCTCTTTCGTTGTGTTTAATAATCTCCACTTCTTCCCGAAAAATAACGATAACTAATTCAGTTAGTCACGAACTCACGATTAATGTTTCAATCGAACACTTTCCTTTTTTTTTTTGGTATAATTCTTTTTTTCTTTATTTAAAATAAATAGTTAAATATGTTTTTAATTCTTATAAATACAATATTAAATTTTATTTTTAGTCCTATTCGATTCTGCTCCGTTAGTTTTAAATATATATTTTTAAACAAGTTGGTTTTAAATTTTCTAAAGTGGCTTAAACACGTATATATATGTAAGTGTAATGTCTCAATATCTCATTGGAAGTCCCTACCTTAACTCCACCCAAATATTTAGCACTTGCATTCTCCAAATAATATCTCACATGCCCCAACGGATAAGATATTCCCTCATGTTCCAACCTAAGAAGATCAAGAATTGGATTAAAAAGTAATGATGAAGAAGAATTAATTAAACTTCCATTTTTAGTATAAAAGTGAACTGAAGGGTCAGAAAAAATATCAAATGCAGTACTTGGAAGAGTTTGTCCTCAAAGCATGTTTGTGAGAATCGTGATCTTTTACTAAGTTTTAAAGATAATTAGATAGATGTGTTTTTTTTGTTGTTAGCGTATCGATAAAAACTAAACTGAATAATATTATTTTTGTTAAATGAAATTATAAGTGGGTGCATGCATACTTATGAATTACTCCCTCCGGTCCTTATTATAAGGAACACTTTGAGAAAAAAATTTGGTCCTTTTTATAAGAAACTTTGATCAATTTTCAAATGTTCTAAATGCTCAATTTCACTTATGCCCTTATTTATTATGAAAGAGAATTTAAAAATAAATAAGTTAGTTGAATAAAAAGTAATTAAATAAGGGTAAACATGGAATAAATTTAAATTTATAAGAGTATTAAACGAAAATAACTATGTTAAATGTGTTTCCTTGGTCTGTGTGATTTTTTCAAAGTGTTCCTTATAAAAAGGACCGGAGGGAGTATATGATAAAAGTATGGAAAAAGCTAACGTGTGTCCTAAATGCACATTTTAAGATACTTCATATAGAAAATTAATCTCAAAAGTTGTGCATTCAACTTTTACAAAGTCAAAAATATTGTTTTTTCCAATACAAAATTTTCATTTTAAGCTCCTTAATATGTGCTCTTAGGGCACATGTCAGCATGACCCTAAAAGTATTTAACTATCCTAGCTCATATATATGAAAAGGCAGTCTGCCAAAAATGAGGAATATCTACTGATAATTGATATATGTATATGGCTTTGTCTAATGTGCAAGAGTGACTTAAGTCTTGCACCATGCAAGACATTATTTTATCCGTTAGATGCATCAAGATCTATCATACCATCTTGCGACCTCAATACCACATAATTTCTAATACTTAGTTTTTCTCTCATCCAATTATTTTCTTTCCCCTCTCTCATCCAATTAACCAAACGTCCACACCTCTCTCTCTCTCTCTCTCTCTCTCATCTCCGACTGCAACACAACACCTCACCAACATATGCCTCTAGATCAAGAACTTCCATGGTAGGACAAAAAACATTTTAAACCCTTTCGGCGATGTGTAACACTATAATTCATACCTACCAAAATAAAAAAATTTCTTTGACCTGCTTTTTCACAATCATCAAATAATCCCTCTAGATCTTCTTGACAGACTGGTTTTTTATGAGTGTCTTGCAATTGTAAAACTAATGATAACATAATTTTAAGAATTATTTGTTTTAATTTTCTATTTTCCCGCTCGTGGCTGCGTACAAATTAATTTGTTTCAATGTTGGTCATAATTTTGATTATACCTTCCGAATTTATTTGTGCAAATGTAATTTTCTGAGGTCACAGACAAACTATGATCAACAAGGAATATCAAGATTCAGGAGTTTTTTTTTTTTTTTTGAGAAAAGGATAACAAGAGTTTCAGAATGAAGAGATGAACTTTTCAAGTGACAGAGGAGAGAGAACGAAAAATTAATTCTTTAACTAATTAATAAAAAATTGAATAAAAAAACTAAATAATACTCCATCCGGTCCTTATTATAAGAAACACTTTGACAAAATCACACAGACCAACGAAGGTAAATTTTCTCATTAATGATTCTATCATTTTATGTTATATTCCAAAACTAACCTTTGACTAGTATGGGAAATAGACTTCTCTAATTAATGCACTAGCATTATAATGAATTATTTGATTGTATTTAATAAGGGTACAAATGGAATTGTGTCAAAGTGTTTCTTATAAAAAGGACCAAATAAAAATTTCAAAGTGTTTCTTATAAAAAGGACCGGAGGGAGTATGATACTACGGTACATGTAACAATGTTATAGGTTAATTTGATCCAATGAACATAACAAGTCTTGCACGGTGCAAGACTTAACTTACTCTTGCACAGTAGACTTCGCCTATGTATATAAGCTCTCTTTAGGAAATTTAAAACTAACAGAGCATAATCGAATAGAACGGAATGAAGTGGAACAGAAAAAAATGGAAAGAGTAGAGATTACACTCTACTGTTTGAATATTCTATTATGGATGAAATTGATTTTCCCCTTTAACATTTAGAAAGTGGATAGAACGGAATAAATTATAATTTTATTATCCAATGTTAATATTTATTTGAAAATATTCAAATTTTGCATGAGAGAAAAAAAACAAGTTATACTTAGTTGTAATAGGAATTGAGATTCTTTTTATTTTCACTCTCCATCACTATAGTTTTGAATACTTTTCAAATATATATTATTAAATAGTTAGACCCACCAAATATCACATTATTGCATTTATATTCACAAAACATTAATAATGGTAAAAATGAAGAAGATAAAAAATGGAGAGGATTTTGACTCTATTAATAGATTACTTATAATAAGTGATTCCATCCTATACCCCCAAACAGTGTTTTAAAAACCGAACCGGTCATCGAACCGACGAGGGCATTGGGTCACTGTTCATTGGTCGAACCATCGGGTCACTGGTCGAACCGCATGACAAACCAGATTAAACCGATGGAATGAACCGGTCTCTATGATAAGACTATATAGTTATTAAACCGGTTGAATCGGATAACTCGATCTTTAAAAAAGTATAAAAAATATGAAAATTTGAAAATTTCATAAAAAGAATGTCATAAATTCTATAAAACAAGGACATATACCACTAATAATAATAAATAAATTTTTATAAAGAATGTCGTATACAAATAAATTATGTTTATAGGTTTTAAAAGAATAAATAATAATTGTATATCTTACCAAAAAAAAATTGTAAGTAAAATATACTTGATTTATTTTTATTTGGTTAAAAAGAAAAGTAGCCTTTTTATAATATTTTGGGCTATTAATTTACCTAGTTTTGTTGACCCAAAAACCCAAATAAAAGCTATAACCCTAAAATTGAAATTTCATTACTCCTATTACACAACCTACTTACACAACCGCTCTCTATCTTCTCTCTTCCTCCATCTGTTACGTTTTTTTCTTTCTTTTTTCTCTTTTTTCTTTTTTTCTTTTCTCCGACACTGCTAATGTAAAAAATAGAGGACACCGATACCGCTACATATTTATAAAAATCCAAATTGATAATCAAAATATATACAAATGCATCAAAGTTGAGCAAGTTATTTCAATATAAAAAAAAGTTTTAAAACAAGATACGTTAGTGTTTGACCTCTATTTATCTATGTACTATCGAAAAAGCTTAAAATATTGCAATTAAAATGTAATCTCTTTAATCTCTCATTGATCAGCATTGTTGTTTCGACACACTTACAACCCTTGTAGATATGTCTGATATGTTTCTAAGAAGAGAACAAAGAAAAATAAAAAAAATTTAGGACACTTGTCCGACACGTGTTGCATGAGTGTCTTACTGGTGTTGAACATCAACCTTTGGAGTGTCGGAGTAAAAGGAAAAAATATTTTTTTTAGACACCTATTTAAGCTATTCGACACATGTCGGATGAGTGTCATAGGAGTGTAAGACACCGACACGTGTCTGACCCATGACACGTCTAATCATAGAAGTGTTCGTGCTTCATAGAATATAATAGATCCCATATTTACCATTCCATTCTATTTAAAATTTTTAAAAAATCTAAACAACGAAATGTTATTCCATTACGTTCCATTCCATATCACCGATCCAAACACAGAGAATTTTGTTTCGATCTTAAACTTATACGAACAAAGGGTTAAATGGATGGATACACGATACTTAAGCTATGTTTGGATTGATGAAATGAGATGGAATGAAATGGGAAGAGATGTAATAGATTAATAATGTTTCATTTTTGGGATTATAAAAACAAGAAAGGAATGAAATTAAATGGAATAGATTCCATCTCATACCATACCACCACTTTATCCTCAATTTGTTCCATCCAATTTGAGAGGTAAAAGGTGAAATGTAATCAGGGGCGGACCCAGACATAAATTACTAGTGGGGCTAAAAAGTTTAGGCACTCATGAATTTTTTTATTTTATTTTGATAGCTTAGTTAAACAACAAACAATATATGAGATTACTACTAATAGAACATCTATATCCAAAAAAAGAGCAACAACAAATAAACAAACCAGAGAATTTCTATTCAACAAACGAAACCAACAAACTATATCCAAAAAATCACAAAATTTATATTCAAAAAATTCATGCATATCATTATTGTTTGATGCTTCGCAAAATACTACCTTGAACCAAAATATATAGAATCCAAAAAACAATTATCATTTTCTGTATTGGAGATTATTTATTGCCGCCTTATCTAACATTAAGCAACTTTTAATCGTTTTTTATTTGATTGAAGTAAACAGCATTTTGAATCAAAAACCAATGAGAAACAGAAATAGTGGCGATCCAAAATGTACCCCTAAAAAACCTGAAAATATCTGAATGCTTTTTATCTCAAACATGACAAATATTTGCATGACACAACTTGTTTAGACTTATTATGAATAGAACTATAATGAAGTCGGTAGTGGAATATTGGTCACACGATAGCAACTATCTTCCCATTTACAAGTGTTGTTCTTGTTCTTCTTTCCTCCCTCACACTAATATTTGTATCATCATTACGTTCTAAATTATTGATTAACAAAAGGATGAAAAGTGGTCGATCTCTTGCACTAACTTGCCCTATAGCTCTTCACGGGTTGTCAGCTAGGAAACAAAAATCTATTCCCACTTATATATATCCACTCTCATGGGCCAAAAAAAACAGTATTTATCAAATTAAATTGATTTTTTCAAATAAAATAGTTATAAAATATGGCTTTTAAAGAAGCTATATTATAAACATGTACCAAAAAAAAAAAGCTATTATAAACAACTTTTTAACATTCATAAAAGAAAATTGACAATTTTTAGTGGAATTTTTTTCCAACCACATTATTTTCATACATTAAATTCTGAGCACTCAAAAATTGGAGTCCAATTTTGGATCACTGTAACTATTTCTAATAAAAAAATATAAGACATTAATAGAAAAGAAAAATTGATGGCCAATTTCTTTCTCTATAAAGTCAGGATCTTTTAAGTTTATCCTTATAAAACTTTATTTATTTTTAGTCTCAATTTTCTATAAAAATGATAATTTTAAGTCTTAGATAAAGAGACAAAAACACGTCGGCCTTTTTAGAAGGAAAAGGTTAACAATGACCATTTTTTTTATAAATATTTCAAAGTAAATGAAACAAATATATTTAACTCAATCATTAGTTTTGGTCTAGTGGTTAAGGATTTAGATAATATGCTAGAAATTTTGGATTCGATCTTCGGCTCCATTGTAAACCAAAAAAGTAATATATATTTAACTTTGTTTTTTTTTTTGTCTTAGATGTAGTGGTAATCCACTAAAATTAAACTCACATATAATTTTGAGATCCCGGGTTCGAACCCGGGTCACGACGTCTAACGTAACAATTTCGACATTTTTGTCTGTTGAACTATGACTTGTGGGATATATATATATATATATATATATATATATATATATATATATATATATATATATATATATATATATATATATATATATATATATAGGGGTTTTCTAACTTAGACCCTAGTTAGGTCTAAGTTAGCAAGGTGCACCTTTTCAATTGGACCAAAATACCCATTCTTTTTAATTAATTAACCAAAATACCCATTAATAGACGCGGATCCAGTGTTGCGCGCGTACCGAAGGACCATGGTTACAGACCGTTGATTTCCATCAGACAGCCAATATCTGATCTCATCAAGACTGTCTGATCAATCCGACAGCCCAGATCATCCTGATCCATCAGATTCCAGCGGGTGCGCCACACTGGATTACACCCTGGAGAGAGAAATATTTGCTTTTTAAAAGTAGGACACGTGTCACACAATGGTTGGCTGGACGTGATTTTTGTTCATTTAATACTTTGAACTCAATTATTTCGTTGTAAATTAATTTTTTATTTTTTTTTTATACCAAAATTCATAATTTTTTTTTTCTACAAATAGAGACTTGGTTCGTTTGATTTGGACACCGAAAAAAAAAATGCAATTTTTCACTACCTTAATCTCATTTTTTGTCTACTAAATACGTTATTTGTGTGTTGTAATTTAACACGCACCACTCAACCAACTCACTGAAACCATTATACCAGGAAAATAGTAGATAATATTCTGGAACTTTTGGTATATTTTATGAAATTTTTGGAGACCTGAAACTATTTTTAGTTAATTAAATGAGATAAAACGGTAATTAAAAACTAATGTTTGCTTCTGAAACCATTTTACTGGTAGAATGGTTGCACATAGTTGTATTCTGAAACCATTTTACTGGTAGAATGGTTTCAATGAGTAATTTATTAATTGTGTTTGCTTCTGAAACCATTTATCTGGTACAATGGTTTCAGAGAGTTGTAATCTGAAACCATTTTGCTGGTAGAATGGTTTCAGTAAGTTGATTATTAGTTATTTGCTTCTGAAACCATTTAGCTTGTAGAATGGTTGCACATAGTTGTACTCTGAAACTATTTTACTAGTAGAATGGTTTCAGTGAGTAATTTATTAATTGTGTTTGCTTCTGAAACCATTTATCTGGTACAATGGTTTCAGAGAGTTGTAATCTGAAACCATTTTCCTGGTAGAATGGTTTCAGTGAGTTGATGTAAGGTAGTGAAAAATGAGATTAAGGTAGTGAAAAATTGGGTTTTTTTTTCTGTGTCCAAATCAAACGAACCAAGTCTCTATTTGTAGAGAAAAAAAAATTATGAATTTTGGTATAAAAAAAAAATAAAAAATTAATTTACAACGAAATAATTGAGTTCAAAGTATTAAATGGAAAAAAATCACGCCCAGCCAATCAGACAGCGACACGTGTCCTGCTTTTAAAAAGTAGATTCTTCTCTCTCCAGGGTGTAATCCAGTGTGGTGCACGCGCTGGAATCTGATGGATTCGGATGATCTGGGATGTCTGATTGATCAGACAGTCTTGATGAGATAAGATCTTGGCTGTCTGATGGAAATCAACGGCCTGTAACCATGGTCCTGCGGTACGCGCGCGACACTGGATCCGCGTCCATTGATGGTAATTTGGTTAATTAATTAAAAAGAATGGGTATTTTGGTCCAACTGAAAAGGTGCACTTTGCTAATTTAGACCCAACTGGGTCTAAGTTAGCAGCCCCTATATATATATATATATATATATATATATATATATATATATATATATATATATATATATATATATATATATATATAACTCTAAAATAAAATTTTATTTAATATGAAGTAAAATAGTATTACACTAATGATGAATTTATTGATGAAATAGTAGAATTAATTAACTTGTGTATGATGACTTATTTCACCTTTTCACGATAGAATTGAATAAAGAAAAACATTTAGAATTTACGTGTAGCTTTATGACTTTATATATATCTTACTAGTTTTATACATCATGATCATTCATTCATCCCATACCATTATGTTAGCCCTTTCATGCACTAGCTAACTATCCAAACCGCGTCAAACAAACCTCACGAGAATCACAAAACCTCACTTTTCTCTCTATAAAGAAAAAACCTACCTCACAATAATAATAATAACAACAACTACATATCTCACACAACACAAAATGCTATCATTCAACACTAATGATCTCAAATTCCCATATATTTTTCTTATCTTTATGATCATCATTTCCATGGCAGCAGCCGGCATCGGTGGAAGAAAAGTTGACCTGGCAAGCGGTGGTGCACCATCTGGTGCAAGTGGTTCGGGCCACGGCCCGAACTGGGACTATAACTGGGGATGGGGATCAGCACCAGGAAGTGGTTGGGGTTACGGTTCAGGGTCAGGACATTCTCCTTCTGGTTTTGGTAGAGGTTATGGATTTGGTTTCGGAACCGGGTCTGGGTCCGGATCCGGATATGGTTATGGATCTGGTAGTGGTGGTGCTCATGGTGGTGGTTATGGAAGTGGCTCAGGTAATTCAGGTGGTGGTGCTCATGGTGGTGGTTATGGAAGTGGCTCAGGTAATTCAGGTGGTGGATGGAATGGTGGTGCTCATGGCGGTGGTTATGGCAATTCAGGTGGTGGAGGAAATGGTGTTGGTAGAGCCAATAATAAGTCACCTTCGGAGTCTAAGGATAAGACTATCCATGGATAATTAATTAAATTAGAGCTATATATAGTTAGTGATGTGTGTGCTTCCTCTTGATATATATAAAAAAACAAGTATGATATTAAAAATAAATATATGATTGTACTCTTTTCTTTTTCTTTTTTGGTAAATTAAGAATATTGTACTCTTATTACTATAAGAAAAAAAGAATATATGACTGTACTAGACTACTAGTACTCTATAAAAATATGGTTTGGTGTGTATGTATTTTTTTTTGTTTGTTTGTTGGTGTGTATGTATATGATAGCTAACAAAAGTTAAGGTAGTAGTTAGCTATATATATATAAATTTGAAGTTGCTATTTATTACCTAAAAAAAATTGCTATTTATATTGAAAATCGTAAACCTAATAATAATAATGTGTGTATATCGACCCGGATCCTCAGCTGCAGCCATACTGCAATGCAGTAACCATTGACAGAATACATGAGATGGAGTAATAAGGTGTTCCACCAAAAGAATTTTGGAGTAATAAGGCGTAAAATTAAAATTGGCCAGAATTTTCATTCAACGGTTACTGCATTGCAGCAGGATGGCTGCAGACATTGCTGCAGATGAGGATCCGGGTAGCATGTATTCTTGGCCTCTAAAAACAAAACAATGTCATGTAGTATTCTCTCCCTCATCTTCTCTCTGTAAATTTTGCATGTTCTTTTTTATAAATTGGCCTAGGATCTTTGGTTAAAAAGGAAGAGATCCTTAATTACCATCTCATTTAAACACTCTTTGATAAATTTTGCAAGTTTTGTTACATACTGTAATGATGTGTATATAGTTTAACAGTAAGCTAAGTCATATAGTTTATGAATTAATTTGTTGGTAAGCGATATAATTTACGAATTAATTTGACAGCAAGACATAAGTTAATAAAAAAAAAAACCGAGTTACATCAAATATGTATATATTTGTAGGTTTAATTAGATGTTGCATCAAATAACCCAAATCAATAAGCTGATACTATGTATGTTAAAAGTTTATAATATGTCTAACCTTGCTTACAAAAATGAATTTTACAATATAAGTTGATGTGTGTTGCTCATATTTTATCTCAATTTTACGAGATAAAAGAAAACCTCAACAAATTTTTGAAAATATATGTCCCCTTTATAATGAATTTGACAAGTAAAATGTAAAGAAAAAAATAATACTTATTATACAAACTCGTGATTTGTTGTTTTGGTACATTACAAACTCGTGCTTTGTTATTATATATATATATATATATATATATATATATATATATATATAGGGGTTTTCTAACTTATACCCTAGTTAGGTCTAAGTTAGCAAGGTGCACCTTTTGAGTTGGACCAAAATACCCATTCTTTTAATTTTTGAAAGAATAGAGCAACAGGGGCATTTCTGTAATTTTACATAAAAAAAAAAATAATGACACGCGCCCCCACCTTCTTAAAAATTAATAGACGTGGATCCAGTGTCGCGCGCGTACGGAAGGACCATGGTTACAGACCGTTGATTTCCATCAGACAGCCAAGATGTGATCTCATTAAGGCTGTCTGATTGATCAGACAGCCCAGATCATCCTACCATCTTGTCTGCGCCACACTAGATTATAAGCTGGAGAGAGAAAATTTTACTTTTGAAAAAGGCAGCCACGTGTCAGCATATGAATGGGTCTGCGTGATTTTTTCCATTTTATGCTTTAAACTCGATTATTTCGTCGTAAATTAATTTTTTATTTTTTAATTTTTATACCAAAATTCATAATTTTTTTTTCTCTACAAATAGAGACTTGGTTTGTTTGATTTGGACACCGAAAAAAAAACGCAATTTTTCACTACTTTAAACTCGATTATTTCGTCGTAAATTAATTTTTTATTTTTTATTTTTTATACCAAAATTCATAATTTTTTTTTCTCTACAAATAGAGATTTGGTTCGTTCGATTTGGACACCGAAAAAAAAAAACGCAATTTTTCACTACCTTAAATGAGATAAAACGATAATTAAAAACTAATGTTTGCTTCTGAAACCATTTATCTGGTACAATGGTTTCAGAGAGTTGTAATCTGAAACCATTTTGCTGGTAGAATGGTTTCAGTAAGTTGATTATTAGTTATTTGCTTCTGAAACCATTTAGCTTGTAGAATGGTTGCACATAGTTGTATTCTGAAACCATTTTACTGGTAGAATGGTTTCAGTGAGTAATTTATTAATTGTGTTTGCTTCTGAAACCATTTATCTGGTACAATGGTTTCAGAGAGTTGTAAGCTGAAACCATTTTGCTGGTAGAATGGTTTCAGTAAGTTGATTATTAGTTATTTGCTTCTGAAACCATTTAGCTTGTAGAATGGTTGCACATAGTTGTATTCTGAAACCATTTTACTGGTAGAATGGTTTCAGTGAGTAATTTATTAATTGTGTTTGCTTCTGAAACCATTTATGTGGTACAATGGTTTCAGAGAGTTGTAATCTGAAACCATTTTGCTGGTAGAATGGTTTCAGTAAGTTGATTATTAGTTATTTGCTTCTGAAACCATTTAGCTTGTAGAATGGTTGCACATAGTTGTACTCTGAAACCATTTTACTGGTAGAATGGTTTCAGTGAGTAATTTATTAATTGTGTTTGCTTCTGAAACCATTTATCTGGTACAATGGTTTCAGAGAGTTGTAATCTGAAACCATTTTCCTGGTAGGATGGTTTCAGTAAGTTGATTATTAGTTATTTGATGAGATTAAGGTAGTGAAAAATTGGGTTTTTTTTTTCTGTGTCCAAATCAAACGAACCAAGTCTCTATTTGTAGAGAAAAAAAAATTATGAATTTTGGTATAAAAAATAAAAAATAAAAAATTAATTTACGACGAAATAATCGAGTTTAAAGTAGTGAAAAATCGCGTTTTTTTTTCGGTGTCCAAATCAAACGAACCAAGTCTCTATTTGTAGAGAAAAAAAAATTATGAATTTTGGTATAAAAATTAAAAAATAAAAAATTAATTTACGACGAAATAATCGAGTTTAAAGTATTAAATGAAAAAAAATTAACGCAGCCAATGAAAGAGTGACACGTGGCCTGCCTTTTTAAAAAGGCTTCTCTCTCCGCGATTGGGCTTCAGCCACTCGCGCCTGTCGGCGCGTGTGGTACACGCGCTTTGGTTTTGGCAAATAACAGCGTGACACGTGTCCTGGGGGGGGGAAAAAGAAGTGGGGGCGCGCGTACTGTTGCATAAAATTACAGAAATGCCCCTGTTGCTCTATTCTTCCAAAAAATTAAAAAATGGGTATTTTTGTCCAACTCAAAAGGTGCACCTTGCTAATTTAGACCCAACTGGGTCTAAATTAGCAGCCCCCATATATATATATATAACAACCTTACACCTCCAAAAATATAAAATAAATTATTTTATAAAATGATATCGTCTCAACAGTTATTTAATTGATTGATTTTATTACCAATTAATTTTATTTATTTTTGACAAAATTAATTAATATTTTAATAAACAGTTTTATATCCTAATATGTATTTATATAAAATTCAAACCAAAATTTAGTAATTTTTACTAAAATACCTTTATGGACATTAAAAAGCCTCATCACAAAATTCACTCTAAACCTTCCAATGTTGGGTCGGCTCCTGTATACTCTATATAGTACGACATTGAAATTGAAAAGAAATAGCAATATGATTGTACTCTATATATAAATAAATATTTAGTGTGCATGCATGCTAGCTAACAATAGTCAATAGATAAGGTAGCAAACTATATAGGTAAAACTTTGAAGTTGCTACCAAGAAACGTGGTGAATGCTTCTCCATATGTAGCTAGTATATATAGTGATAAACTTTGGCATGAAGGAAAGTCACCTCAAAGGTAATATATTGCTTTTAGGCATTGGGATAAAATTGTGAGTTTGAATTTGACATTCTCCCACTATGTTTAATTTTACTATATGAAGATAAATCTCTATATATGTTGTCAAATATTTTCCATAAATTTTCTATATTTGTTGTATTCCCTCATGAAAAAATTATGCATAGATGTTGTCTTTTTTTGGTTTACCTAAGTGCTTTTATGAAGCCACGCTATCTTACATGATCATGAGAAAATAAAGCACCTTGGCATTTGACATTTTCCCAATAATGTAAAAGACAAATTGATTTGGTTCAAAATCAAACCATCATTATTTTTGCAAAAAATCTTCTACATATGTTAGTGACGATCTTTTCAAAAGATGGTTAAGTCAAGAAAGCAGTTTTAAATAATCGTTAATTACTAATGCTATCGATAAATTTTAGCCTTATAATTCCACTTTCACCCCCCACTAAGTTATTGAGCCAAAACAAATCTATGACATGCACTAGATTTATATACACGTGGAATTTTTTTCCTTCCACCCCTATATATATTTATACTATCACCCTTATAAATGATACAATATTTCAATTTTACCCTTTTATCATTTAATTTTGTTCACTTCACATAATGTTCCCTTCCGTTATTGTAAAAGTGTTTCGCAACTTTTATAAAATCGAAACACTTATACACATTGGAATAGATTTAAATCGTTTGATCTTAATCAGACAGTTTAAAGTCGTTGACTGTATGTAGTTACGATTTCACTTAATCTGATTTCATATCGAAATATTTAATGTGTGGTGAATAAAAGTAAACGACAAAAGTAGTAAAATTAAAATATTACTCTTTCAGTTTCTTTTTAAATGTCGTTTTAGATCACGACACACATGTAAATGCACAACTTTAATCACTAATATTTTTTATTATATATTATAAAAATTATAAAAAATTTATATTTTGAAAATACTCATCGAGACAAATTGAACAATATCTCATGTACTAATATTTATTTTTATATCAATAAAAATATATGATCAAAGTAAATTATATAAATAATGCGCATGATTCTCAAATGTTAGTTAAAAACGAAAAGAGGGAATAAACATGATGTGGGATATAAATTTTTGATACACGTGCATTTGCACATCGCCATTGTCTTTTTCTTCTCTTTAATTTGTCCCATTTAAATATAATCATATATAGAGGGTTAAATTACCGTATTTATTTTAATGACTTTATAAAAAATATTTATTTTATTTGATTAAGAGGACTTTCACCATGTATGAGAGATTTTATTTTATTTGTAGTACAGTCTCTACATGATTGTGGAGTGACAGTGAATAGCACCATTAACTAGTGATGGTCCAAAATTCTATAGCTCACACAATGTGCTAACTTGAAATATCTAATTTACTAAAAGAGCAATGTTATCAACATCAAAAAGCTAGACAAAAATACGACATCGTATTATCTTTACTCATAGCACGATTATCAAAACATACAAAAAATATTAAAAAAAAAGTTAAAAGTATGCTTTTGTTGTATTTTTGTTAGAAATATGTGTTTAAATAACATTAGTGTTTACTAAATTATCTCTTATCCATGTTATCATGAACACCTATTTATGTTTCTTTGAAGCTAAAGACTATAACTCATGTCTGAAAGATAACTATCTAATTTTCTCATTCAAATATTGCAAGAATTAATCTACGCACTTAATTTGAATTTTATAAGATTAAAATTGTGTGTTGGAAAGTTAGTAATTTTGTAGAACCAAAAATATATTTAATTCTTTGTTATTAGTGTAATTATTTTTTTTTTAAGTATAGTCTGGTGGCTAGACTCACACATTTAAATGTGGAGAAATGTGAAATTCGGGGTTCGAACCCCGACCACTCCAATAATGTCTCTGGTAGCTATCATTTGAGCTACACTTATGAGATAGCGTAATTTTTTTACAAGTGTAAATTATGATTTATAGATAGTATATTAAATTTTAGGAAAAAATACACTAACCTCCCCTGAACTCTCTATGTAACTAACATCCCCTCTGTTTTCTTAGATAACACAAACCTCCCTTACCGTTACTTAATGTTAAACGCTGTCAAACTACAAAATAGAAACAAGCACGCTTATTTTTTCAATGATCTTTAATAGTTGGTTATCAGTTATATATATAGATTGACATGGAAAGACAGATTTGACTTGAATACTATTAATTGTTAATTACTTTTGCCTATTCTTATTAAAACAATATTGTCATCATATGTTAACTAAGCCAACCAAAAGAGAAGCTATAGTAGGAGAGTTTCTAAGTAATTATTGTGTTGCATGCATGGTTGCTATATTCTCTGCAGATTTGGATCCTCTCTAATTTTTTTCATGTTTTCTCTTTTTTTTTTTTTAATCTAAGGGTTGAGAAATTACAAAGAATAAAAAGGAGAGAAAATCAACCTTTGGATTAAGAAAAAGGAGAGAAAACATAAGGGAAAATTGGAGAGGATCCAACCCCATTGTCTGCTGATGTTAGTTGCTTGTTGATGTATTAGTAGTAGGAATCAAAGAAACCAAAGAAACTTTAAATACACAAAAGAAAATAGAGTACCTAGCTGCTGAGCAAGTTTGTTGATGTACTAGTTAGTAGTGTTGATGTACTAGACAAGTAGTGTTAAGTTGATAAGCAACGAAGATTTTTATCCATTTTAAGACATCTTAAGGGAGGTTAGTGTCTATAATGAGTGGTTAACAGATTAATTAACGGTGTTAAGTTGATAAAGGAGATTTTTATCTATTTAAGAGATCTCATGGGAGGTGTGTCTAATATAAAAATAGAGGAGGGGGTGTTTGTGTCATTTAAAGAGACCTCATGGGAGGTTAGTGTATTTTTCCCTAAATTTTATCTCAAACTATAATCTAAAAGGAATTAAATTATATTTTTCAATTGGGTCAAATATAATTTTAAATGAAAAACTATTTTCATGTACCTTTTTATACTCTTGGCCTACTTTATGTATGTATACATTAAAAAAATTTATACCATCAGTTTACAAATTACAACAATGTACTCCTAAAAAAGAACACATGCTCCAAAATATATTTTTTGCCCTGAAGACAGAATTCAACATAGAACATATTTCCACGCCTGGCCTTTGCTGAAGCTTTGATCTTCTTTAATGTCTTGATATTTTCTTTAATGTGAATAATTAACCTTAACAGAAAGGGATCTCAACTTGTTTTAAAGGACTGACTAGGGATCTTTGAAATGGTTATCACATAATCAATTTGCCAAAACTACAAAGACCCTGATGGCCAACAGTTCATCTCCATTGACATTTGCAAAAAACTTCACAAGTATTATTATATTGGTCATAGAATTGCTAAATACAAAACTACTACTTCAGGAAAACATGTATATATATGCCATAAAAGTTACCCCTACATGTGGTAGGGGCATCAACATAGCTCTTGTTAGGTAGAGAATACGCCGTCACCGATGACTTTCCTGCTTGATTTCCCGCCCCTTAGCCATCTCATTTCTTTAGCATCCTAGAAAATTGAACTCAACTAAGCTTGCATCTTACTAGAAGGTTTTCTAGAACCTAAGACTCTTAGAATGAGAGTTTCAAACCAAATGTGCAATTCCCCTCCCCCGACAATCCGAGTCTTTTCTATAGGTAGAACTACTGAAAGCGGTCTAAACTTCGACCCTTATTTCTTTCTTCATATTGTAAAGGAGAGCAAAGCCCGTTTTTTGCTCCCTCTATTGAACAAAAATATAAAACTTTCTTTCTTAACCTCCAAAACAGAAACTTCAAGTTTTCTAAGGCTTCTATTAATCTATTCCATTTTTAAGGAGATGACCGGTGACTTTTCCACTATGCTATGGGTATCCATCCTTACCAGGTGGTAGTTTATCTAACTTTAACTCCAATCAACCAAGTAGATGTCAATTCTTTAAAACATTAATACAAAAGTATAATTTTAATTCAAGTTTGCTCAACAAATATTTCTTTGCTACTTATATAAGTTATAATATTTGGTCGTCAGGGCCAGTTTTTGGCCAGGGCAACCAGGCCCCCAGCCCAGGGCCTCCAAAATATTGGGGCCTCATTTTTTTTTTCAAGTCCATCATCGTAAATATTGGTTAGTATCTGTTTTGGTGAATAATTTTCATTAAGTTTTCAGTGGTCTAGTGGTGCGCATGAGTGTTAACTGCCACTGTTGAGCGTGGTGAGTTCGATTCCCACTTTTATTTTAAGAGATCAATTCATAATAAATATAGTTAATTTTAATTTAATATTAGGGGTGCTTTTAATTATTTGCCCTGGACCTCTAGAATGTCGGAATCGGCCCTGTTGGTTGTGTTATAATAATAAATCACTTGATCGTGCCTAATGAAATCTAAAATAATTGAGCCTAAACTAAACTCTATCTGTCAATGGTGAAAATGAGGATGCCTTGGGGCATACTAAGTGTATGTTTGGTTATGCGTTTTTTTATCCCAAACGTGAGTCTGATGCTCAAACGTGCTTTCAACCTTTTCCTGTGATGTTTGGATAACTGTAAAAGTGAATCCCTAAACCTGCTTCTGCAGCCCCAAACGCGAGTTAACTAAAAGCTACAAATTGGAGCTTATGAGTTAAAGCAAAATCGATTCTAGACTATCAATTTTCAGTGACATGTATACTTACCCAAATACCCATAGCTTCTACAAATTTTCTACACATAAACAACTTTCTTCTTCTTCATCACTGCAAGCTGTTCCAGATCTGGGTGAAAAAAAAAATTAAAGTGGAAGAGGAAGAGCAAGGAAAACACCCAATCTTCACAGAAGCTCCAACCAAATAGCAATGAGAACACAAATGAAAATTTTAGAAATTTTGGCAATCTAAAAATAGAAAAAAAGGGTCCTGTCAAAAAAGAAAAACTAAAATAAGGGAATAAAGGATGATGTCATCCATAATGTTGAAGAAGAATGGGAGATGGGAACATTGAAGAAGAATTAAACAAGAATGGGAGAGATGAAATTTTGTTAAGGGAATATGGTACTAGAGTGTTCTTCATCGTTTCATTGAAAATGAATGTCAATCAAAGAGACTTATATATTTATTTTTTTTGTTAATTACTAAATGTAATTACCAGTTCTAGAGAATTCCTTTTTTTTTTATAATTATTTTAATTCATGAGATGGGTCACGTTAAAATTACTAAATAGAAGGAATATTTTATCTTAAAAATTGTCTTGAATAAAACCCATAAATCAAATTATAAATGAAAACTAGTTTTAGATATACTATACACATAAAATATTAATACCCATTTTGGTAATTATACAATTAAAAGTAATTCTAATTCAAGATATCCAAACAATATGAATTGACAAGAATTACTTTTACATCCAAACATAAACCAATTTACAATCAACTCACTTTTAACCAAAATCAATTCTGTCAAACTCAATTCTACCAAACTCAATTTTAATCACCGCCAAACCAAACACACACTAAGACAACACAAACACTACAAAATAGAATGTCAAAAGGATGACAAAAAACACAACAGCAAAAAAAAATACACACCCTTTTTACCTTTACCCATTGGAATGGAGCTGAAGGAGTGAAACTTGCTATGCACTTAAAATGGAATTTAAATATATGCAAGCCATATACGTTTCCTCCGATAATTATCAAACTTATTATGCATTGTGTGAGCTCTTCATCTTTATCCTTGATTTGGAATGGGAAAAGACTACCGAATTTCACTCCGACTAGAGGCTTGAGACAAGGGGATCCTCTCTCCCCTTATCTTTTTGTGATTTGTATGGAGAAGCTTTCTCTTGCTATCTCTGAAGCTGTGCAGAAGAATTCTTGGAGCCCCGTTCAGATTTCTAAGAATGGACCTAGATTTTCTCATTTATTTTTTGCAGATGATGTCCTTCTTTTTTCAAAAGCCACTTGTGCTCAAGGGAGAACCATCGCCAATTTATTTAATAGCTTCAACATTGCTTCTGGGCTGAAGATTAATTGTGTAAAGTCTAGAGTTCTTTTTTCCAAAGGTGTGCCCTGCAGCAAAAGGGACAAGATAACTATTCTCTCCTCCATCCGCAGTACAAATTCTTTAGGTAATTATCTTGGTTTCCCTATGGTTACCGGAAGAGTCAAGAAAGCTGACTTTGCCTTTATCATCGATAAATTAAATAGTAGGTTGGCTTCTTGGAAAAATAAGCTGCTCTCTAAGCCTGGTCGGGTCACATTAGCGAAGTCGGTGATGAATTCGATTCCTACTTACTATATGCAAATTAGTTGGCTCCCTTCATCTATTTGCTCTCAAATTGACATGATGACTAGAAAATTCATATGGAAGGGCAACTCCAACAAAGGGATTCATTTAGTTGGGTGGAATGTGGTCACTAAATCTAAGGAAGATGGCGGCCTTGGTGTACGTCTTGCAAGAGAAGCAAACACAGCAATGTTGGGTAAATTGGTTTGGGGGTTGCAACAACAATCTGATAAGCCTTGGGTTCACATGCTTCAAGACAAGTATCTACACAATAGGCCTCTTCTCAATAGCAAAAGGAAATTTGGCTCCCCTATTTGGAATTCAATTTCTAAGGCTAAATTAGCCCTCCTTGACGGGTTTTATTACAGGATTGGTGATGGAAACTCATCTTTTTGGTACACTCCTTGGATTTCTAAGGATCCTCTCTGCAAATCATTAGATTATGTGGCAATTCAGGATAGTCAGTTACGCCTTAAGGATGTATTTTTTAATGATTCTTGGCACTTAAATCAGCTTTACACTCCTTTGACGATTGACATAAAGAATCTCATCTCAAATTTTCATCCTATGTTGAACGTTGGTGTACCCGATTGTTTTACTTGGAATGGTAGTCTGGATGGTGTTTATACTGCATCTTCTGGTTATAGCTAGTTGTTGAAAAAGAAGCAAGAAAATCCTAACAATAAGTCTTGGAAATGGATTTGGAATCTTCGAGCACCGGAAAAAATTAAATTTTTTATATGGTGTATTTGTCATAATTCCATTCCAACTCTTGATATGTTGCATCATCGACATCTTGCCCAAAGTAATATTTGTTCCAGATGTTTAGCAAATGTAGAAACTACTCTGCATTGCCTTAGAGATTGTCCAGATGCTGCTCGTATTTGGGATGCTATTGGCTTTCGAAATGGTGAATTCTATAGTCAAATGAATCTTGATCTTTGGCTGAATAACAATGTGAAAGGTTCAGGTGCTCAGTTATTTGTAGCAGCGTTGTGGTGGAATTGGAGAGCGAGGAATATTGTCTGTGTTGGTAAAGAAAACATCAGTTTGTACAAAATTGTGTTGGAAGTGCACAAACTTGCTGATATTATTCATTCTTGCTTTCCTGGTTCAATTCAGACTAATGATTCCATGAGATGGATTTCATGGCATCCTTCTCGACAGGAGGGATATGTTTTAAATGTGGATGGTAGTTGTTTGGGCACCTCAGGCAGAACCGGTTTTGGAGGTTTAATCCGTAGAAGCGATGGTAGCTGGATCATTGGTTTCAGTGGCTACTTGGGCTTAAAAGACAATACTTTTGCGGAACTTATGGCAATTTACCATGGCTTGAAGATTGCGAGAGACTTGGGTTTTTCGAGCATCTTGTGTTATTCGGATTCCCAAACAGTCTTGGATCTTATTTTGAAGGGACATAGCATCTATCATTGCTACGCTGTTGTTATTACTAACATCCAGGATATGTTGAAGTTGAATTGGGACATTACTTTATCTCATTCTCTCAGGGAAGGAAACTTCAGTGCTGATTGGCTTGCTAAGTTGGGTTCGGCAAATGATACCAAGATAAAAATTTGGGAGTCCCCTCCTGAAGCTTTAAAGAGCATTCTTCTGTCTGATGCTTTAAGGGTACTCCACCCTAGAGCTTAGTTTTCTTTTTGTCTTTTTCTTTTTAGCCAATGTACCAAAAAAGAACCAAAAGGAGCAAAAGGAATTTTAATCTGCACTTTCATTGTGTAATTTAGCTACAACAGATTAGAAATCGCCCATCCCAGAACTCATGAGCATTGGTAAGGTTGAATTTGAGCAATGAGACCGTCCATGAAGATAATGAAAGGCATATTAAGAGACAAATCCTATCCTCTACCTGCTTATGAGATTTTCATGTTCTAATCCACAGAAACAACTTAAATACTGGCCATCTCCAATCATGACAAACAAACATAATATTACCTATGAAGAAAGAATCAGCAAAAAATTGAATTTTTGTGATAAATCTTGTATCTATATATACAAATACATTATCAAACACATAATAGCCAAATTATGATGATGCAGATTTCAAAATTTGTCCATCATTAGAATTCAGAATAAGAGCTGGTTCATATAAAAAGAATCAAGAAGTTCAGAGTACAAGACGGTAGTATAGTAGTCTTCATAATTTCTTTTTAGCAAAATAACTCATCTAAGCAACTTTAGTCCACATTTAGGACCTTTGGAACTTTAATGTAAGGCTCCTCATAGCTTGGAACAGAAGCGATGATGGCATCCCTGTCACGAATATACCACTCAGTGAGGCACTGTTAGTTGGTTATCAAATATGCCCAAGTTACAAATAATGAATAAACAACTCACCGTTGATCAAATGCTTCAGGAGTATTGTCACGCAAATTGTTTTCAGTATCTGCAGATAACATGAAGCAACAATGATTTTTCATGAATTAAACAAGCGCCCCCAAGCATAAGACATGCTAGAGTTCATATCACAATTAAAAAGAAACCCCGTAGAATTATGCAGGAAACTAGCTAAACTAGCCGCCACACCAATACATAAGATTCCTAGCACACTCGATTAAGGCATAACTACACCAATGAAGCAGATACAAAAGCCGGGCCCAAACCGAGAGGTCAACAAAACAATAAGAACAACAATAACATCAACGTTTCTCTGTGAATACTGACTAAGATACTAACCATACATTTTCAATTCATGAATGAAGGTTACACAATCACAACTTACAATAGAATTGGACAACATATGAAGACCATCATCATGAAAACATGACAGAACTTTTTCGGTAACTTGCAGATCCGTTCAGTTATTTCTAGTTTGGGTTTGGGTTGAAACCTAATTATTTGGACTTCTACCCAATCCAACACACTCATATTCGGGTATTTCAAAATCTAGTGCATCTCAAAGCTTTCAGTGAATGACTAATCACTGTAGGTCTGTGGCAGTGTGTGGCTGCCGCTGGCCAGACATTTTTTTAACATTGCCATGAACTGAATTTAGGAGCACGAGGTCGACTTCAGAGTATCCTAAGGTTGGCCTTAAAATCACTTGGCCAAGAGTCTTGGTTGCTCTCACATGTAGGTGATATACCTTATTAAGGATGTCAATTGAACGCTTATGCTTTACACATGTACCTTAATACTCAGGATATGCATATTATACCTACAATAACCCTGACTAACTTCTGTCACCCCTTCATATTTCAATAGTCGTAGTGTTTTTTTTTTAATAAACTGTAGAGTTCAATAAACTCCAATCCTAAATCATAGCAACACTGTAGAGTTCAGCTGCTACTACAAACAAAACAACTACAGCATCTGAATTTCATACATAACATGTCAAACAAAGACACTATCCTAGTATGCAGAATAGTTCATTACTACCACAAGCTTAATGATAACACAGTATGATCAGTGGCAAGGTAAGCCCCTTTTTTTTTGTATTTCAAAAGTATGGCTCGCGTCGAAGTTTATGCAAACAAACATTAGAGAAAATCCAAAGCAAGGATATGAAATAATTAATAAATGAAAATTATTATGATATTGGTTTTGAGAGCACCTGCTCTTATGGAGGGCTCAATGCTTTGCAGATCAACACCCTGCAACTGTCCAAACCTGTCGCACAAGTCAATCTAAATTTCAAGTTTCCATTCCTTTAGAAACAAAATATTAATCTTCATAATATCAATCAATCAAATAACCAAGGGCCCGTTTGGATTTGACTTATTTTTGAGCTTATGAAAATAGCTTATGAAAATAAATAAATTTTTGTGTTAATTCACAAGTTTTTATTTACAAAAATTGTATTTTTATAAGCTGTTTTATCATAAATATCTTGAAAACCTTATAATAATACATAAAAACTGCATAAACTCAAAAATAAATCAATCCAAACTGTCCCCAAGTTTATGAAACCTCATAAGAATAAATTATTAAAATAGCCAAATAAAATAAAAGGGGGTTTTATTCAAACTTACCATCCTATCACCTGCTGAATTTTAGGACCAAATTCTTCAACCTGAAATAAGATAAATCACAATCATTATTTGAATTTTAAAACAAAAGGATATTTATAATGAAAAGAAAAAGAAAAAGAAAGAATAACCTCAGTTGGGGTAAGAGAGATATGAGCAGTTTTTGCCAAATGAGAAACATTTGGAGGTTGAAGAGAACAACAATTTATCGTTTTTGAAGACAACCTTCGAAACTGTAACAACTTGTGTTGGATTTTTGGATTCCACAATGTTGTTAATGGTGTTCCTCTAAAGTACAATACTTTGCTACTCATCTTTACAAAACCCTTATCTCACTCAACAATTTAGTCCTTTATTGGCAAAAAATTAATCCTTTATTGGCAAAAAATTTAAATTTTCAATTTAGTCCCTCAACAATTTCATAATTCTCGTACATATCCTTCTATAAATAGAATAATTTTCTTTTCTTTTTTTTTTTAAAAAATCTTTTTTACTTCCTGTTTTTGCAAAAGCACGCAGAGAAACTTCATCATCATGTCGCGGCAGAGATCCAAAAGATTCGACCTTCCTCCCGCTCTAGTGGTACCTAAAATCTACGATTCATCAATTTTGTTTCTTCTTAATTCATAATCATAAATAAAAATTACTCTTTTTTAATTAAAAATTTGATTTTTAATTTTTGTTTTGGTTGTAATGGTTTTTTCTTTGTGACATTTAATGTTGTATTGACTTTTTTTGAGGCATTGCATGTTTTTGTTTCTGGGTTTTTTTGGGTGAGGTTTTTTATGAAATATGGTTTGAATTGCAGAATATTGAAAAATTGGAGCAAGTTGTGAAAGATGGAAATTATTATGGAGCTCAACAGATGTATAAATCTCTTAGTGCAAGGTTCAAACAATTTCTTGATGTTACTTATTATCAAGCTTATGTTATGTGCTTTTATAATTCAACAAAAATGTATATTATGTTATGTACTCTTCATATTATCTTCATTGTGAGAATTTTAAAATTGTAAATAATTATGTTTTCCATAGTTTATTAGATTAAGGGCCGTTTGGATTCGGCTTATTTTTAAGCTTATGAAAATAGTTTATGCAAATAAATAAACTTTTATGTTACTTCATTAACAAAAATTGTGTTTTTATAAGCTGTTTTTCTGTAAAATATCTTAAATAGCTTATAATAATACATAAAAGCTTATTTATTTGCATAAGTTGTTTCGCATAAACTCAAAAATAAGCTAATCCAAACAGGCCCTAAATCGGAAAAGTTACCAATTGGGGGTGTGACGTGTGTGGCAGATTAGTATAATGTGACACAATAGTAGTTTATATTGGCAGTCACTCGGAAAGACAAGTTCAAGATCAATGCAAAGGATTAAATGTAGAGAATAGATATACCCTAAGATTTTTCATAATATTTATATTGTTTTTGGTGCTGGACAGTGAAATTTTAGGTATTGTAAAGGTTGGTGAATGCCGAGTTTTATGAGGTATTTTCCTATGAACGGGGTTAGGACTTTGGAGTATTTTTCTTATGAACCAGTTTAGTGTTTTAGGAGGAGTGAAGAATGCAGGGTTCTTCGCGGGAATACAACATATGTTGTTATTTGGTGTTAATTGGAGAGTACTATTTAATTAGAGCGTGCTTGTTGAAGTTCTATTAACCTCGGACACTATGTTGACATGCAGATATGTAGCTGCTGAGAGGTACTCTGAAGCATTAGATCTCTTACATTCAGGAGCATGCCTTCAATTGGCTAATGGGCAGGTTCTACATTTTTCTATTTTGTTGTCTTTCGAGATATACTTTAATCATCTTTATTTCCTGTGGTTGAGAAATTACTAGATTTTTCATTGTTGCCATTTGACTTAGCTGAACAATGCTACTCACATATACTAGATCTTTATGATAAGAATATATGCAAATAGTTTTAGCAGTTGACAAACATCAAAGTTTAAGTTGTATCTTCTCTTTATCTAAGGTTACATGTGGATCAGAGCTTGCGTTATTGTTTGTGGAGACATTAGGCAAAGGGAAAATTCCATATGACGATGAAACTTTTGGTGCGTTCTTATCCTTCCTTTACCCTTCAATTTTTTTTGAGCCGGAGGAAAAAAACTTATTCTCACCGAATCTTTTGGTTTGTCCTATAATCAGTTTGAAACACTTGTTTTTATTCGATCTCGTTCTTACTCCGTAACTCAATTCCATGGAATTTTTAAACATGTATAGTATTTAACCACAAAACGTCAATTCCTGTTACTAATTACTAATAAATTTCAATGGCAGATCGTCTCAAAAAAATATATGAAGGATTTCCTCGGGTTCCTCTCCCACAACACCTGTGGGATGTCGATGACATGCAAAAACTTTCAGAAAACATTGGAAGTGCAAAGACGCATGTTGAGGGATGCTCGTCATTCTTAAAGGCTGCTATCAAGTAAGACTTTGCGAAATTTCATATATTATAGATTATACTTTTCTTTTACTGATCTCCTCTTTTTCATGCAAGTGAATGTTAAATACAGTGTTCAGTTCAAATAAGAGTATAAAAAACGTTTAATGTTATTTTGGCTATAGAGTGGATTCTCCCTGTGAGCATAACTCAGTTGGTACTTGGTAGGGACATTGCATGTAATATGCAGGGACATGTAATATGCATAACTCAATATTTTTGGCTTTGCTTCTATTTATTCAGGTGGTCTGCTGAATTTGGAACATGTAAAACTGGATCTCCAGAACTGCACATTTTGCTGGCTGAATACATATTTTCTGAAAGTCCTGAGGTGGTACGTTTCATAATATTGCTTCTACGGAATCTTCATTGTTGCTTCTCTTGAATTCATAATATGTATAGATTGAAAAACCTTAAACCTATTATAACCTTTGTTTCTGTAAACGACTGACAATGTGCTTTTTACATGCAGGACATGAATAGAGTGACATATCATTTTGTGAGAGGAGATAATCCGAAGAAGTTCGCTACTACACTAGTGAACTTTTTGGGAAAGGTCAGCCTGCTAACTTTCTTATCCTTGTTATTTGGTTCAACTTTACAAAATTCTGTGGAGGCATACCAAAAAAATGTTGATCTTACTTTTTATGCTAAAACTTTGTTCAACATATACATTATGTTTTTAACGTTTATTATACTATGATTCGTATGTTATGTTACTGGGTGTTTCTTAAACTAAATTCTGGAATTAACTGTTGCATTCATTTTGTATTTTTGACTTGGTTTAAAGATGGTTCACTGATATGCTTTTCAAATGTTGTAGTGTTATCCCGGTGAAGATGATTTGGCCATTGCTCGGGCTGTTTTAAGGTAAAAGTGTAAAAGCATTTGAGAGCATAATTTTCACTTTTGAATTCCCTGGCTTTTTTTTTTTTTTTTTTTTGTGAAAACTCGGTATCCAGCCTTATGACCGACTAATTCGAGGGGACCAATCCCACCGTCCACTGGCTTTATTATACATATTATCTCGCTATTGGATACCAATGGTGCTTTGTGCTTATGATACCTAAATAACCATTTATACAAAGTTGAAATTTAATTTATTTATTTTTTGCTTATTGGATTACAACTAGTTCATAGATATTCTCAGAATAAACTTTTTACGTTTCTTGATGCTTTTTTACTCGGCTTAATTTCATTTTCTATATTGTACTATGTGTTGGCATCCAAGTGTTCTTTGACAAAATAAATGCTTCCTATTTGGATCACCGAAAGCTAGATTGGTATTGTTTCTCGCAAATATGCGATAAACAAGGAGAATGTTCACTTTAGATGTCTTACTATTTATCTTGGATGCGTGCATTAGTATTACCAGGAAGAGCTGTCTCCTAGTTCCCTTTAGCGGGCATCCTAGGTGACAGTTGGTGAATAAAGGGCATTCATCCTCTATTTTCACTGGATATTGAAATCCTTGTTTTTTATTAATTTGATGTCTTTGACCTGTAATTCTGTGCATGTTACAAGGTTTCAAACTAAGCAATTGCTCATTTCTTGCATGATAGGTATTTATCTTTAGGTAATTTGAGGGATGCAAACATACTAGTGGACGAGATAAAGGCGCAAACTCAAACTGGTGATGTTGACTTTCCAAAGACAGACTTGATGCAGTTCATCAATTATCTTTTGCAAACGTGAGTTGACTATATTTCTCAATCGTTAAATTGATTAACCCGTGTTCTAATGAATAGGAAACGGACATTTTTCTCCTGTATTTCATCTATTACCGGATACAATACAAGAACTTTCCTTCACTGATATAGGGAAGTGCTTCAATTGTGTTAGAAATATATGACTCTGTTCCTTAGAGTGCAAGAAAATAATCAAAATCTGTCATAAGGAACGGAGACATAAACCATTAATAAACCACTCAATACAAATTAAAAAGCTAAGTGCTCATCATAGTTTGTTACCGAGAATGAGCAAGAGTGAGAGCAGCTCAATATATAACGCCCCATCGTGCACTCAACACCTTTTTAATTATATTTTTTCTTTGATGCAGGATGGAGAGAGACGCTTTTCCCCTTTTTAATATGTTGAGATCAAATTTCAAGCCATGTATCGAGAGGGAACCTGCCTTCAATGAGGTCAGCTACCTTACCATTCCAAGTTGTATGCTTTATTTTCCTCGTTGTTAGACGATATTTGACATGTAAACTGTGATTTAGTTGCTAGACGATATTGCGGAGAAGTTTTATGGCGTACAGCGAAGGAATCCTATGGGGATGTTTGGAGATATATTCAAGGTAAGGCTATTCAGTATTGATACTTCTCAATTGTTTAATTTTAGCCACATCTTGGCTCTTGCAAAAACATATGCTTTTGAATGCACAAAAACTCATAATTAAGATTCTTTGTTACTGTTATTATGCAGATGATGGGGGCTGAGTAGTGACATTCATGATCAGAGACTCTACTGCTTGATCATCAACTTCTACAGAAGATTCCAATAATTATAGCACCTTTTTTCATATATAGAGCGTATTCATGTCGCGAACAAAATCTCTGTAATTTATTGATAATGTTTATTTTGATGAATATGTAATGATTTGTAAATGCTAGTTTCACAATTTTGAAAATGTCTACTGTCTCAAAATTACTAGATTATGAATGTTACTGACAAATGAGGTTCATAATGCCAACAAATCATTTAACTTATTTTCCAAGTGTTGACATTCATGTATGTGTTATGTATCTCATTCAAGATTTCGTTTTGAACATCTAGAAAAATGTAAATAAAAAGTGATATATTTAGCTCTCTTTTTACCAAGAAATGTTAACATAACACTGTCACATGAAGACATTACATCAAATCTTTGACTAACGGCATCAAACGAAGCACATGAGTAAATTTCCAGTAATTATATATTCTGTCATTTATTGTACACAATGTGCAGATTCAGTTGAAATGCTGGAAACTACATAAAGCTCAAATTACTCCTCAATTGAAAAAGCCACTCCATTGTTCTTCTTAAAGTTGTGTGCGGTAAAATCAATTGCCTGTACACAGAATAAAAAAAACCATATATAAACCACAACAAAAATTCAGGTCTCAATATAAATAGCAATGCAAATGATTCAGGTGCAAAACTTACATGTGTATTGGTGAGTTCTAGATTGTAAAAGTCCATCGCGTCGGTTGTAAATAGAGGACCGGCATGCCATGTCCCACGGTTAAGCTTCAGAAACTTGGGACCTGAAACCTTAAAAACTTGGACATCCTCAATGGCAGGAGGCACATATAAATGACCACTTCGCGACTTCACAATCGTCTTGCCTGAGTCATCCTTGATTTCATTTGAATCAACAACAGATGGCTTAGCCACTCCAAGATACCAAACATTACCACCAACGGCGCCGAGGCACTGAGTCACATTTGCATGATGTGCGATACTAGAAAACTTAAGTGGACAATTTTGAAGATGCATAATATATAAACTACAAAACACAAATTAATTTCAATAAGTTATGGCATATGTTGGAGGATTTGGAGCTCAATGCCAAACTGAATTGAATGAAGAATTTTTTTTTTTATTACAAAGAAGGCTAAAGCCCGGAAGAAAGAAAACTACAAAAATACATTTCTAAGGGTGACAATCCCCTTCTCATCATCAACAAAAAGGTGGTTAAAATTCTTCAAAATAACAGCAAGCATCACTTAAAGAATAACTATGTCTAGCTAACGCATCCGCCAATTGATTAGATTCCCGGTAAGTGTGTTTCACAATCACTTCCCAATCAAGCTCCATCATTCTACAAATTTTATCAACAAGAGCCTTCCCACATAGTATTTTATTCTTTTTGTGGGTAATATCATTAACAACTCCGATAGAATCCACATGCACCTCAACTTTATTAAAATTCATCCGTTTAGCCAACTCGAGACCTTCAGGCAAGCCCCGTAACTCTGCAATATATGCATCCCCTCTACCAGTAAGTTTTGAGAAACCTATTAACCATTCTCCTTCACTCCCCCTAATGACTCCACCACATCCAATAACTCCATCTCTACAAGCTCCATCAATGTTCAAGCATACCCATCCTACACTAGGTGGTTTCCAACTTACATGAATTGTTCCTGTGTTTGTTTCCCAGGCTGCATAGCCTTACCAGCTAGAGTATAACAAGGAAGCTTCTGCCTAACAAATTCAGTTTGCTTCATAGGGCGCATAAAATCTTCATCATGTTTTTCCTTATTCCTCTAACTCCAAGCAAGATGACAAGCCATTGCCCAAAAATTACTCCACCCTCCATGTGAACTTGTTCCTCCTTTGCAAGAAATATTAATAGTAATCCAATCTTCTAAGTTGCTAGTGAAAAATTGATGTCGCATAGCAGTATCTACAGCGCTTATCCACAAAGGTCGAATAAGAGTGCAGTCACGCAAAACATGTAGAATTGTCTCCAGAGTCCAGACAGTCGCTGCAATAGTCGCAGCGATCAGATCCCAGCCCCATGCGATGCTTCCGTTCATTTGTCAACAATCTACCATGTTTAACAAGCCATACAAATGCTCGCACACGCTCCGGCACCTTCAATCTCCAAATCGTTGCCCAAACACCATCAGTCTCATCGCCAAAACCACATATTGCATGATACATGTCCGAGATAGAAAATATCCCCATAGCATTCTCTTTGCAAATTTGTGTATCAGCACCATTACTATCATGAGGAGGTAGTAGTAATGCTGCAATTTTTTCCATGATATCATTTGGCAACCATGTATCAAGTAACTGCCAATTCCACAGCCCATCATCATCCACAATATCAATTAATTTCTCATCTCTCAACTGAGTCGGGATTTGGAGATTACAGTCCACTAGACGCAGCCCTTCCTCTATCCACGCATCGTTGCAAAACTCAATGCTTCGACCATTTCCAACAACGATCCACCAGCTATGCGCTTGAAGATAAGGCCAAAGATTGACAATATTCTTCCATAAATGTGAATCAGATGATTTAGCAACAACCTCACCATTAGCAACGTCACGCTTATATTTTCTCCGCAAAACTTCACACCAAAAATCATTTGACCCAGCTTCAGTAAACAAGCTTTGTTCATCACATTCAATCTTCTCAGTCCTAACCCTCCAATGCTTTTTGGCCTTGTTACCATATCCCATCCGACAGCATGTTATCTTTTATTTTGGGCTGTGTCTCCCCATATAAACATGCGTTGAATTCGATGGATTTCATCAATACAAGCCTTAGGAATAAGGTTTGTCATCATAGGATAAACCAGAATAGCTTCCAAAACGCTCTTAGCTAATGTCACCCTCCCAGCAAAGGATAATTGATTGGCTTTCCAATGCATAAGCTTAGCATTAACTTGATCAATCACATAATCAAAATCCTTCTTCTTTAGTTTCTCTATATCCTGACATTCTAACAACTAACAAGCTTATCTCTCTTCCTTCTAAATTGTGTTGATGGAATTATGTATTTTGTCAAAGGTAAACGTTTTTCAGAAAGAGCTTATAGCTTATTTTACTAGATTATAGCTTATTTTTCAAACGCTATTTCAAGTAGCTTATAGCTTATTATTTTTTCTTCCAATTTTACCACTATCATCTTACTTGAAATAAATTAAATATTAATTAAACATATTTTTTTTATGTCATTTCATACCTATAAGCTAGTTCAACCGCTAATTTTACAAAACACTACAAATTCAATCAGTTAGTTTATTCGCTATAAGCTAAAAAAACCTAGCTTATAAGCTATTATCTATCCGCTACAAGCTAGCTTATCAACTATCCGCTATTTTTTTTACCAAAAAGAGCCTAACTTTGTGCACTTAATATCAAGATAATACAACCCAGATAGTGTACTGTACGATTAACAGTTAAGTGAGCTGCATAAAGTAAGATACAAATGGCCAATTCCAAAAACAGAAAATGAAGGCACCTGGGAATTCCTTGAGTGAGGTCAAGTTGAGCATCATGGGGACCAAACCTCTGATCGTCTGGTGAAGGCTCGATGACCTGACCATAGTCTTTGAAAGATGACGGAGTTGCTTCGATTGGCTTCAAAGTCACCACTTTCAGGCTCTCCATTTCCGATTCAGATAATGCTATATCATACTTTGTTGCTTTCTTTCTTATTTTATTTTTTCCTTTACATTATTGCCATTAAAATATGTTATTCTTCAATTGGGATGGTAATTTCACCAATACCCAGAGGATACCCGCAAAAATTACCCACAATGGGTAGAGTAAAAGTTCGTATTTTGGGTACGGGCACGAGTATGAGTAATTATCCGCAAAAATGAACGGGTATGGGTGCGGGTACGGGTACCTTAGTACCCACCCCGCCACATACCCACATAATATATATATATATATATTTATTTATTTTATTTATATTATTATATAATAATATTTGTAAATCAATTTTAAACAATACAACTCTATTAAACTATTATATATTTCTTTTTTTTTTTTGAAAAAGTTAAATTAGCCCATCCAAATTGGCAACTATTATATATTTCTAATAAAAAAATTTATTTATAACATAATACAAAAATAATATGAATATTTAACATAAATATGAACTTTAACATAAGGTTAGTAATAATTTTGTTTATAATTTTCATGAGTCAATAATAAAATCTTTGAAATTTTTTTAATTCTATTAAAATTATATGATATTTTATAATTAATCAATTTATTTTTAGTAAAAATGTGGGTAACGGGTACGGGTATGGTTACCTAGGTATCCATAGAGTATGGGGACGGGAGGAAAAGTTGTTACCCACGCGTGTATGGAGATGGGTACGAGTATTTTTCCAATCCGCGGGTATGGGGATGGGTACTATAATACCCTACTCATACCCTATCAATTGTCATCCATATTCCTCAAACAGAGAATAATAATTAATAATTATTTGATTTTATATTAACTTCAGTTTGTCTTAAAAAAAAAAAACAACACATAATATAATTGGTAGAGAGAAAAACGCACCAGATTTGTTTTCGTTAACTCTTGTCATAATTGTGTCATATACTTTACGTTGCTCTGAAGTCATAGTTGACATCAATCTAACATGTTCCTCAGCTAATGATTGTTTGTTATAATTCAATTCGTCGTGTATTAAATTATTTTGTATATTATGAACTAATGATGTGTCTGCTCTAGGCATTGAAGGATAATCTTTTAAACTCTTCCCACAACTACGTAACATCATCTCAATATCTGCTAGTGCATATTGTATCAATTGATCATCGGTTAATATTAAATCTGCAATGTTAAAATCAAAATAATGAATGTGATTAGTGACATGACTATAGTTGTGTTTGGTTATATTGCAAAAAAAAATGATTTAACAGAATTGAGTTTGATAGATTTGATTTTGGTTAAAAGTGAGTTAAACAGAATTGATTTATGTTTGGATACATTAACGTAAAAATAAAGGGTATTTATAAAAAATATCAATTCTTTTTCCATTATTTTTTTTACAAAATTCTTTTTCCAATTTTAAAAAACTGCATAATAGATAATTTAAAAAGAGATATAAGCAAGTTACGTGAGACATTGAAATATGAAAGATTTTTTTTTAAATAGATTTCAATATTGTTGAAGGTGTTATAGTATGAGAATATATATATATATAACTTTCCAAATCACACGTGATAATAACTTTCCAAATCTAACATGATAATTATTCTCTAAATTTATGATCTGGTAGAAAAAAAATCATTGATCAGGAAAGACATAAAAATATTTTGTCATGAATAATATAGTCAACAATAATTTTGATATGATATACTTTTAAAATTGATGGTGCTTTTCAATTATTGCACATAATTTTAATCACAATTGGTATACTTGCCATAGTGGTTGAAAATATTGTCTTACATTGAAGGGTTGTGGGTTCAAATCCCATTCAAGAATCAAATATGTTAACTTAAGATTTGATAAAAATGGTTGATGAGGGGTAAACCAAAATTTGCTAACATTATCGAGCAAAATAACAAAATTTTAAGTCAACATATTTCATGAGGGGTATACGAAAGAATCTTCACAGTGGCAATCGAAAAAAAAAAAATCATATAGGATAAACAAAAACTCGCTCACATTATAGGGGATAAACACCTATTAACTCAAAAAAAAAAAGGAATATTATGAATATAGAAGATGAACATATTTTGAACATAAAAGTATTATAATTTTGACATTATCATGAATATAAATTGTTCATTAGAGACTAAAAATAAAATGAATAATTTTTGGAGGACAAAAACATCATCTCGGAACTAAAATCAAAATTTTCTATGACCAAATATTTATAACTATTGTTTTTATTGTTTCAAAAAAAAAATAACCATTGTTTTTACTTTTCATTATTGAATTAATAAATTTTTGGGTTTATTATCTTCTTCCACTGCTGTTTTTGATTTCTCCAACTAAGTTTTTGTTGAACCTCTCTTTGGGTTGTGAATTATGCGTTTATGAGTTTCAAATTTGATTTTTTCACTTTTGGGTTTGAAGAATAGTTTTTTTTGTTTTTTTACACAAGTAAACTTAACGCATTTCATTCATAATAATAGTGATAATATAACTTGGAATATCATCAAAAGTAATACGAGAAGCATAGGATAAAGCTGCACATGCAAGAGTATGATCATTATAGTTTGTTTGACGCCTAATGAAAGCAACTATAAAATCGCTATGATTTGAGAGCAAGGTTCTACGGTCATCAATAAATAAGTCATACCGAGAAACATTTGTTTTTTTTATTTTGCAAGTCATCTATCATCATCTTGCAATCCATCTAAAAAATTACTTGGTGATATCCTAGCATTTCCATCTTGAAGTCAATCATTTTTTAATGTCATGAATAATACCAATTCTTTTCGCTTGCTTGATAAGCGCAAACATTCCTTCAACACAAAGGATAAAAAGATAAGGGGATAAATAATCTCCTTGTCTAGTTGTCTTAATCCTCTTTTAGAGGTGACTGCGCTCACACGTTCATCATTAATGAAAATATAGTATCTGATAGTAGTAACACGTATGCGAATCCACTTTATCCATTCTACATCAATATCCATTTTCTCCATAATTTTTAACAAATAATTCCAATGATACTATCATGACCTTTGCTAATATCAATTTTACGTGCTGTCTGCTTCACCTCTCTGAACTCTATTTGCCAGAATTGCGTTTATCCAGAATTTTTTTCAATTTACTTGCCAATGTCTTAGCCAATACCCTTTCCGTGACAATATATGGAAAAAAAAATCTTTTTAGGTTCATTACGTATTTAATGTATTTGGTCTATATTATAGACCAGATACATTAATTATGGAATGAACCTAAAAATGTAACTTTTGCTTATATATTATCACGGAGGGTGTATTTTGTAATGTTCAAACTCAAACTAGGACGACCTAGTAAACATTAGCATGATTGATTTGTCTACATTTTTACGACACTCTTTTACTGTTGTTGACGGTGGTCGAAATTGTGATAGAGTTTTTTAGAGAAACGAGTTTTTTTTTTACTCCCTCCGTCCCAGATATTTGGTCATTTTAGCTTTTTAATTTTGTCCCAAAACTTTGATCAGTTTAAGAAACCAAGACATAATTAATAATATCTTACCATTTATACCCATACAAAAACTAAAATATTTATTAAATGATTTTTCTCTTTCTTAATAAAGTAAAGATAAAATCGACTTAACCTATCAATCTTTAAGGGCCCGTTTGGTGCACAAGATAAGAGACAGGATATGATAACTGTATCATATCCTGCTGCAATCCAGTGTTTGGTGATACAGCAGGATACGATAAGTTAATCCTGAATCTTATCCTATCCTGTCTCTCTAGTTATAATTCTTATCCTGAATTTGAGCTGGGTTACCAGCAGGATAGAATAAGAAAAAAAAATTACTGATTTATTTTATAAAATATATTTTAAAATACATAAAATAAAATTAATAAGATATAAATAATAAAATAATTCATTTTTAAATATATATGTGATTTTCTCACAGGGGTAATTTTGTAATTTATATATTCTAAAAAATCAAAATTTTACTAAAATTACAATATTTTAAAGTAAAATGGTTATTAAAAAATTGACAAATAGGGATATTAATTTAAATTTTATAAAAAGTTAAATATAATTCTTTTGCAATAGTAGTTTTATTATTTACATATGAGATATATCATATATTTATTAGGCTTATCTAACATGTATATATTATTGAGTTATTTATTTGATCATGATTCATATAAAAAATTTAACTTGATTATTTTCTCATGATTTTTATTTTAAATTATATAAAATTATTTGATTACTTATTTATATTTTTTATATATAAAATTCAAAGTATTACAAAATAATTTTAAAAAAAATAATAATTGTTTTACAAGAGTAATTTTGTCAATTAAATATGTTATATATATATTTTATCATATTATTATGAGCAAGTATGTATTAAAAACAAAATATAATAGTTATCATGTTTGTTATCCTGTGTGCACCAAACATAGATATGATAACTGAGTATAACTGTTATCCTGCTGTTATCATATCCTATCATTATCTTATTTTATATCCTATCATGTCACTATGCTATCCTGCGCACCAAACGAGCCCTAATAAAAGACCTCCACTTTGAAGAAAGATTAAAATCATAAAAACGATTTTATAGTTTAGGTTAATCATAACACGTGGTGTCTTATGAAACATAGGATTGATACGGTGTTGAGGTAAATTGACAGGCAGGGTGCCCGATCGCTATATTTTCTTCCCTGTGGTGTGGTTGAGATAAAGGAAGAGGATAATTCTCTTGATCATTGAATTGTTATGATTAAACTTGTTTCTACATTGCAATTTTGTAGCGTCCCTAAATTTTCATTCAAGCTCCGACACAACTGTGATAGAACAATAATCCGATCGCAAATGGAGAGCGTGAAGGTGGTGACGGTGAAGCCAATCGAAGCAACTCCGTCTACCTTCAAAGACTACGGTCAGGTCATCGAGCCTTCACCAGACGATCAGAGGTTTGGTCCCCATGATGATCAACTTGACCTCACTCAAGGAATTCCCAGGTGAGGTGCTTTTATTTTCAAGCTTCAATTTTTATCATCTTATCAATGTTTTCAGCTTTTTTATCAAACACCCTTTTGCTTCTTGTCAACTCCACATGTATCTTTCTAAATTCTATATGCTAATTTTCAGAGATTTTTCACTTTCTGTTTTTTGGATTGGTCATTTGTGTTCACTTCAGTTGTGTTCGTTTGATATGATAAAAGTTAAGGAACTAGAAAAGACAACGTTGTATTGTGTTCTTAGGATTGGACAAACTGGGGTCAAGGGACTGGACAGAAACTAAAATTCTTGGACTCCACTGAATCACGAAATAATTTTTTGTCCTTGTACAATTTGTGTAAAATACCAAAATAACCAAACATACAAAATTTGTTTAATACCTTAAATTTTGTGTTGTGTTGTTTTGTCATGTATTGTTGTGTCTACTACTTATATTTTCTATATGCAACTGATTATGTAATTGATTATGAAGATAATAAAGTTTAATGCTTATCATGTGCATATCTCTGAATTTCTGTGTTAATCCTTAAGAATTCATATCACAAAAATGATGAATCTGCACATAATTCCAATTAGTAGAATCTAATGATCACAATATTATGCAGTAGGTGTATGTTTGGAAATTTCTCATTTCCATTGGAAATACTTCACATTGTATGAAGCTGCAGTTTGTGGCTTTGAAATATCACAGCAAACGTTATATTGGTATGCAAGAATGGGTCTTGAAGCTAATCCAAACACACTAGTAAAATATGAATTCAAAATTCCAAATGCAAAATCACCATTAATTATTGTAAGTAAAATGTAAAGCTTGAATTTGGGGTCAAATTTTCAGTTCCACTTTTAGTTGCAATCATTGGTTTAATTCACAGAGATGAATCGTTGTTGTCTGGGTTGTATTATCTTGAGATTAAGTGCGCAAAGTTGCATCTTTTTTGGTTTCCTATTGTTGTTATGGATACATTTGAGTTATATAGTATTTGTATCCTATGATATTATCCTGGCATTAACCCAGCAAACAACTATATATCAAATTTGAGAAGCGAAATATTGGAATCCGTCGAAGAAAGAAATTTGCAAAAGACACTTCAAAATGTGTTTTCTCTGCATATTCTTTAATTTAGCTGGTATTAGATTCTTTAATTCAGTTTGACATTGAGCTCTAAGTCCTCCAACTTATTGGTATTAATGTGTGTTTGGTAGGTTCTATATTATGCATCTTGAAAATCGCCCACTTAAGTTTTCTAATATCACACATCATGCAAGTGTGACTCAGTGCCTTGGGTCCATTGGTGGTAATGTTTGGTATCTTGGAGTGGCTAAGCCATCCATTGTTGATTCAAACGGAATCAAGGACGAGACAGTGGTGCAGTCACGCAGCGGTCATTTTTATGCACCTCCTGCCATTGAGGATGTCCAAGTTTTCAAGATTGCAGGTTCTAAATATCTCAAGCTTAATCGAGGGACATGGCATGCTGGTCCTCTATTTAAGTCTGATACAATGGACTTTTACAATCTTGAGCTGAGCAATACAAATGTAAGTTTTTCCTTTTCCCTTTCAATGAAGTTTTACAACTTACATGCACCTGAATTCATTTGCAATGCTCTTTATAATAGGACATGGGAATTATACTCATCTTTTTTTTATAGCTTAGTGCATGTTGTATGTATTTATATACGGTTTGTTATTCGTACAGGAGGTTGATCATACCACACACAACTTTGACAAAGAAAACGGAGTGGTTTTTTCGATCAATGAGTAATTTGAGCTTTATGTAGTTTCCAGCGTTTCGAATGATTCTGCTTATTATGTGTCATCAAATGACAGATTATTGTATATACAAAAGTTGAAGCAATTGGACACAGCTCCTAGGTTGATCAAAGATTAGTTAATCATACTTACAACTTGTGAAAGATGAAAGATAATCGGATCCAAATCATCAAGAGTTTTCAGGCAATGCCATTTACTGCATTATGTACCAAGCATGAGGACTACATGAGTTCCTACATTAAACTTTACCTTCCTAGCCTACTGCACGAGCAATTTCCATATGACCTTGAACAAAATTGTAATAATTTCAATGTAATCTCATATTAACAAATCAATCAATGTTATTCTAACTTTAATATATTTTTGTTGCTAGTTATCAATCGGTTATGGTGGAGTTAGTTGAAATTGAAAAAGGGACGAGCAGAAAGACCGTTGCTGCCAAAAATACCGATAAAACACAACTTTTCATAACTTAATGTCAGTCTCAGAGGGAAAAGTGAGTTCAAAGAATTACCTTCTATGTAAAAGACGATTTCCTCCTTCATTAGTAGAGTACTGAAGTGAGTGAATGCTAGTGAGAATGAGATTTAAAAATAAATTAAAGTAGCTCACGTGGTACTGTTGCACCCACTTCTCATGTTGCATGAGATTGCCGTTCTTTTTTACGAACAGGTGTGTTATATAAACACAAAAAAGTTGGACAAAAATACAACACATCTTTTCTTTCACGAATGTGTTGGAACTTCTCCAAGACATAAAATTGCCACTGTATACACTATATTCGTGATATTAGGCCTCTTACAGGAATTTTCTTATGGTGCTTTTAGTTTTGTTTATTTATAGTAATTGTGTCGGCCACTAATTCGCCAATGAAATTGTACAAATTTGAATTGAATTTATGTTTTTGTTTTCATAATCTCGGGAGTTAATTTATCTGAAGGGCCATGTCAGTCGCATTACGCTCAAAAGGTGAGATAGTTTTAACAGTTGCCTCAAGTGGGTTCGCTGCATTGCTTATATCTGGCGGTAGAACAACACATTCAAGGTTTTGTATTCCTCTAAATGTTGATGACTTTTCAACATGTACCATAGTTTCTAAAAACCCTTTGGCGATATTAATACAAAAAAGCAAAGCTCATTATATGGAATGAAACACCAATGATGCACAAACACTATTTCGAAGCTATTGATCGAACTTTAAAAGATATTCTCAAGTCTGTTGATGAAAAAAATAAACATATTCCCTGCGGTGGAAAAATTGTTGGTTTTTGCATAGATTTTAGACAAATTCTACCAATAATACCCAAAGGTTCAAGGCCATAAGTTGTTCATGCTACTATTAATTCTTTGGTTCTTTGGAATTTTTGTCAAGTTTTAACATTGAGTAAAAACATGAGGCTTCTCGGTGGTGCTTCAAGTGCAGACGTTGAACAAAGAAGATTGTTTTTTGAATGGGTTTTGGGTGTTGGCGACGGAGAAATTGGAGATGACAACAACGATGATTTAGAACTTGACATTCCATCAAATTTATTGATTCCAAATTCAGGTGATCCTCTTGCTTCTATCGTTGAAAGCATCTATCCCCAACTTCTACAAAACATGAACGATATAATGTATTTCCAAAATAGAGCTATACTAGCTCCTAAAAATTCAATAGTCGACACAATAAATGATTATATGTTGGATTGAATTCCTGGTGAAGAAAAAACATATTTGAGTTATGATACTCCACTCACACAAAATGTAGACGGTCAAACAGTTGATGATGTTCATACTCCCGAATTTTTGAACACGATTTCTACGTCGGGACTTCCAAATCACAAGTTGAGACTTAAAGTTTGAGTTCCAGTTATGCTATTAAGGAATTTGAATAAAAAATTAGGATTATGCAATGGAACAAGACTTATTATTACGAGATTGAGAAAATGTGCTCTTGAAGGAAAATTTATTTCAAGAAGTAATATTGGTGATCAGGTTTTCATACCAAGATTTTCTCTGACACCATCTGACGTGAGAATTCCTTTTAAATTTCAACGGAGACAATTTCCTATAATGATTTATTTTGCGATAACTATTAATAAGAGTCAGGGACAATCTTTAAAGCATGTTGAGATATATCTTCCGTCGCTGGTGTTTTCACATGGTCAGTTGTATGTTGCAATTTTAAGAGTTACTTCTAGAAAAGGATTAAAAATATTGATCATCGATGACGACGGTGAAGATACGTCTAAGACTTCGAATGTGGTCTATAAGGAAGTCTTTCGTAATATAACATAATTTTCTTTGTATGAATATTTATCCAAAATTATTGTTGAACTATCGTTTAATGTTACTCAAATTTTTTCATATACATTACATTATTAGAATTATCATATATTATTTAATCATTATATATCTTACGGCTAATCAGACCCGTGCACCGCACGGGTCGATGTTCTAGTTAGACATGTAAAACTAGTCCAGGGTAAACACGAGGGCAGGTTCCCTGCATTTACCAAAGAAAGCAATAAAAAAAAAAAAAACAACTCTAAAGAAACATTAATTTTTTTTGGTACATAGAAATATTAAAATTTAAAAAACCCTAAAAAAATAATATCAGCACAGCAGTTCCATAATAAAATCGAGAAAACAAGTTGAAGGTGCAACGACTCAAGTTTGGCCGTAAAAAAGCAGAAGCCGGAAAACACAGCCGAAGTTGGTCACCGGCCGCCAAAAACGGTGAGAAAATCCAGGTTTTATTTCTTCTTCTTCTCGAGCTTCCTTCCACTCTGCACCGTGATTGCGCGCTAAAGCGCCGCAATTGAAAACAGCTTTTGAAATTCCCTTCTTTTAGGTTTTTTGCTTCTGATTATGACCCTGTTTTGTTAGGCTTTTCACTTCCTTTTATTCCTGTCGATTGCACATTTGAGTGACACGTGGAAAAAGTAAATCAAACGGCTGAGATTAAATCGTTACATTGTTTTTAATTAATAATAATGAAAAAAAGGGCTTGTCTTCGTCTTCTTTCTCTGAAAGACTGAAACAATACAGTTCATCTTCTCCGTCTTCCTCTTTCCGCCGTTGCTGCCGTCTCCACCACCGCCCACGTCGCCCGTCCTAAAAGCGGTGTTCTTACTCTCTTCTGCTACACAGCGGCGTTCTTCTTCCTTTTACACGCCGCCTTGCTGTCTCACCGTCGTCTTCTAAATCGCTCCACCTCTTTCAATTCACTTTCTCTTTTCCCTGATTCAGTGTTGCTCCTCTGGTTTACCATAGTTATTCATCATTAACGTTCCTCACTATATTTCTCTGTTTCCCTCAAACGACTGTTGACGGCGAATAAGACAGTTGAAAGTGGAAGAAGATGATGAACCCAAACATCGGCACCGATGGTAAAGAACAGAAACTAATCCAAATCATAACAACAATGCTATTAACCAATCACAATAATCCACAACAACCTAATCTTCAACCTTTCATCCCTCACTTCACTCTCCCAATCATAATCTCAATCCTTTCATTCAAACCACTTCATTCTCATCCCAAAACCCTAATTCCATTCTTCAAATGGTTCCAATCAAACGCACCTTCATCTCTCTCTCATTCCCCTAAACCACTTCTCACTATCCTCCCTCCACTTCTCTCTCGCCGTCAATTTGCAGCCGCTAAATCCCTCCTCCTTGATTTCATCACTTCCGATCACCCTCGTCATACTCTCCATCACCATCTCATTCGCGCCGATCATTCTGTCCCGAAACCACTTCTTGATACTTCAGTATCTGCTTATGTTCACTCTCAACAGCCTGAACTTGCTTATCAGATTTTCAACAAAATGAAACGCCTTCGTTTTCGACCGAATTTGCTTACTTGTAATACTCTGCTCAATGCTCTTGTTAGGTCTAATTCTTCTCACTCTGTTAATTTGTCAAGACAGGTTTTTAAGGATTCTGTTAAGCTTGGTGTTCAACCTAACATTAATACTTTTAATATTTTGATTTATGGTTATTGTTGTGATAATAAATTTGATGAAGCCTTTCGGTTGATTGATCAAATGGGGGAATATGGTTGTTGTCCTGATAATGTTACTTATAATACTGTTTTGAATGTTTTGTGTAAGAGAAGTCAGTTGAGTAAAGTTAGGGATTTGTTGCATCAAATGAAGAGTAGTGGTCTTGTTCCTAATAGGAATACTTTTAATATTTTGGTTCATGGGTATTGTAAGATGAAATGGTTGAAAGAAGCTGCTGAGGTTATTGAATTGATGACTGCGAGTGATATGTTACCTGATGTTTGGACTTATAATACTATGGTTAGAGGTTTGTGTGATGAGGGTAAGATTGATGAGGCTGTTAAGCTTAGAATTGAGATGGAGAATTTGGGATTGGTTCCTGATGTTGTTACTTATAATACTTTGATTGATGGGTGTTTTGAGCATCGGGGTTGTGATGCGGCGTTTAAGTTGGTAGATGAAATGAAGTTGAGGGGAGTCAAGGAGAATGCTGTGACTCATAATATAATGGTTAAGTGGTATTGTAAGGAAGGTAAGATTAATGAGGCAAGCAATGCAATGGTGAAGATGGCGGAAAGTGGGTTTCCTCCGGATTGTTTTACTTATAACACGATGATTAATGGTTATTGTAAAGCTGGAAAAATGGGAGATGCTTTTAAGATGATGGATGAGATGGGAAGGAAGGGTTTGAAAACAGATACTTTTACTCTTAACACCATATTGCACACTTTGTGCTTGGAGAAGAAGCTAGATGATGCATACGATCTGATCCTAAATGCAAGGAGGCGAGGTTATATTCTTGATGAGGTAACTTACGGAACTCTAATCATGGGGTATTTCAAGGATGAACAAGCAGATAGGGCAATGAAGCTTTGGGGTGAGATGAAGGAAAAAGGGATTCTTCCCACTATTGTCACTTATAACACTGTAATCAGAGGGCTGTGTCTGTCTGGGAAAACTGATCAAGCTGTAGATAAATTGAACGAGCTTTTAGAGAAGGGTTTGGTCCCCGATGAAGCTACTAGTAACATAATTATTCATGGTTACTGCTGGGAGGGAGTGGTAGAGAAAGCATTTCAGTTCCATAACAAAATGGTAGAACACTCTTTGAAACCAGATATTTTCACATGTAATATTCTTCTCCGAGGACTTTGCAGAGAGGGTATGTTGGAGAAAGGTCTTACCCTATTTAACGCATGGGTCTCTAAAGGGAAGCCCCTTGACACTGTTACCTATAACATTATAATATCCTCGTATTGCAAAGAAGGCAGACTTGACGATGCTTTTGACCTTGCGACTGAAATGGAGGGGAAAAATTTAGAGCCTGACCGGTATACCTACAATGCTATTGTGAGTGGGCTTATTAATGCTGGTAGAACCGAGGAAGCAGAGAAATGGGTGTCGGAACTTGCAGAGAAAGGTAAAGATGTGAAAACTCCAGACATTTCTCCAGAGGTTGGTACAAGTGATATGATGTACTCAGAGCAAATAAGTAGTTTGTGTACTCAGAGGAAGTACAAAGAAGCAATGAAACTGTTTCAACAGGCAGAGCAGAAAGGAGTCAGTTTAAGTAAATATACATATATAAAGCTAATGGATGGACTTTTAAAGAGGCGAAAAAGCATATCAAAGGCTGCCAGATAAGATTGACGCAATAATTTTCTCGGTATGTATTGGGCATTTGGATTTATGCTGTCCATAATGTTGTATCGTCGTGATGTAAAGACAATGTTGTGACAGGACTAATGATGTCATGCAAGTTTTCCTTTTCCAATATAATATATAGTTAGCTTTTTTTTCTCAGCTATGTTGACTATATAGTCTTTTGCCTCCATATGCATTTGTGATATTTTGTTGGTTTCTAAAATTAACTATCATTATTATTTATTAGGACTTCTTGTGCATGTTCGGAGTTTAAAACTTTGTATAAATAGAGATTCTAATGGTTATCTCACCAGCATTCACTTGAAATTGAAATTTGTTGATTTAGTTCCTAGTTTTATTTGTACTAATAAGACTAAGTACTGAACTTTAATGGAGTGTACATAAGCTTGACTGGCTGATCAAACATAGCTGGACATTTTAGGGTTGTTCAAAACACTGAAGTAAATCATACTGCAACGTGTTTGTGTTCTTCGTTGTTAGGAGTAGGACCCAATATGAGTTATCAATAAAATATTACTATTTATCTGTTATTTTCATTATCATTCTTTATTTGATTTCGGGCTTCTCATCATTCGTTCTCATTCTTCCATTTGCTTCTCCATGTGTGATTTTTGCTTGTTATTGATGATAGATTAGGGATTTTGTAGAAATTTGGTGTTCAGAATCTTTTGGCTTGTTATTTCAGCTCTCACTCACAACTCTCATTCCAAAGCACTCGATCTGAACGCTCACAACTCTTGCCTCGTCCTCTCCTGTGTGGATCTTCAGCTCAGGTATTCTTCATCCTTCTTTATGAGCAAGTTCTTTCTAATTTAGTGAAGCGTCTTTTCTGCATAGGTTGTTATTTACTGTGGTAACGATTGAGCTTTATACACATTTTTCTTGGCTATAGGTGAACTTACCTGATTAATCGATGTATGCATGTATTGTTATTGTGGTATCGATTGAGCTTAATTAATTGTTGAAGTTCTTTCATTCTTCTTTTGTTTGAATTGAGTTTTTTTTTTTTCCCATTCTTCATGTTGGAATTCCTAGTAGTCAATATTGTTGAGAATGGTTTGAAATATGTTTTTTGTCACTATTGTCGGTGTTATTGCTTTTCCCTATCCTATTGTTCTTATTATGCTTGATGTTTCTGCTTATTATTAAGTCATGGCTCCAATTGTTATAGAATTCTTTAGTCAAACATTTACCATGTTTCTTTACCATTTGATTTTTCCTCATATTTTATGATCCTAAGGTTCCAGTAGCTTCCTCATACTGTGTATATATGAGAAAGAATGCATTTGCAAGGGCTTGTCTCACTACTAGAATGTTGAATCAAACTCTATTGATGCCCGATTGCTTCTTATCAGTTTTTTACATGTTTGATAAACTTAAAGTGAGCTATGGATTGTAGGCCAGCTGCTTCTTATTATGTTTATATGTTTGTTAAACTTATAGTTTAAGAGAATATATGGGTTCTATGGTTAAAGTTTCAACTGTATTTTTTTTTTAATCGGCAAATCAATATATATAATTCTATCCGAGCACAAGACATACCCCGGTGACTCGGTGAGGAAGAGAACATTACACCTCCTGCACTAGCTAGTGGGTATAGAAACTAAAGACAAAAGGCAACACCCATACAATTAAAATCCTTCCAATCAACAAGGAAATTCCAAAATCCCAGGCTAGGTGCTGCGCCTAAGCCTGCTACACCAGTACATAACCCAAGAGCTAATAACCAGAAAAAACTAAGGACAAGGTAATAGAAGCAAACACCTGTCCAGCACACACACAAACCTAACACACTGTAAAGAACACCTAAATAACCTTATTTTCACAACTAAAGCATTACACACTCTTTGTCAGATTATTAGGCATTCCCAGGTACAAAACACAAGCAATCTGCGGTCTTCCTTTATAGCACCAGCAGCAACAACTTTAAGACAGCAGTTTTTATCTTCTCAAACAATCACCGGGGTCCCAAATCCATTCCTACAAAATGCAAGGGGCCAACTTCATTTTACTCATCGCCCACTTCCAAGACACTGTTGCCAACTTCATTCTATTCATCGGCCACTTCCAAGACACTGTTTTTATTTCGTCAACTACCTGTGCCACAACCTTATGATTATTTGAGAAGATGGCTTCATTCCTTGCTTTCCAAAGAGACCATAGCATGCCAAATAAACCAATAAATCTTTCTCAATTTATTTCCAATTGCTGTATCACTAAGGCACTCAAAAAGAACAAAAAGGTTTGGTGGTGTAACGATCACCAAATCAAGCCACCGGAAAACACCATACCAAACCTTAGTTGCAAAATCACTACGTAAGAATAAGTGAAGTGTTGTTTCCTCCTCCCCACAACACAGAGCACAATCCACTCGACCATCAGCTGCTGTCACTCCTCTACTCGCTAAAGCTGTCCTCATCGGAATGTGATTTAGCAGCAGCTTCCAAGAAATGCTGCCACCTTAGACGACGCCAAGCTCCTCCACAGGTTTTGATATACAGAAATGACCGAGGGTGTATGGTTACCTCACCGAGCAGCACCTTTACGGTCAAAGTATAAGCAGAACAGACTGAAAAAGTCTCCTTGTCATCTGGTGTCCTGACCCAACAATCTTCTCCCACCCTAGGAATGACCAGCATCAGTTCCGCCAACAACTCTTCAAACAATCCTTCCTCCCACACAAATAATCTTCTACGCCAATCAAATGACCACCTCCACTCATTTTCAATCCACTCCCCCATCTCCCTCACCGTTCCATCTTTTTTATTTGAGAAAGAAAAAAGTAGGAAATCTCTCACAAAACGGTGACAGCCCCGACCAAGTATCTAACCAAAAGCAGGTCAATTCACCATTTAATACCTCAAAATTGAATTGCAAAGCCACTTAAATGGCGACGAAGCTTCCAAGGCTTGTTGTACATGTAGAGCTAAGGCTGCTTCCTGGTTTTGGTTTTCTCTGATTTATACTAGTATACTTTGACATACATATGCAGTGTCTTATAGAACTTGGCTTTTGGTTTTTGTGTTTCCGTAAATGTTGTGTTTTGCTTTGTATAGTTGTGCTTCTCAACACTCAATTTTTTTGTTTTTTGAGGTTTGCTCCTCTGAGAAGGTAGGAAAACTGGTTTTTAACTTTTAACCTTCTGATGTGAATTTTTTCGCTTAGCTGATTGATTTTATAATGTTCGAACTGATGTGTCATGTGTGTCAAATGCTAGATTCATTTTTCTTGTGTTTTTGAGGGGATGGGAAATATGTAACCAAGAATAAAAGGAATAATGGAAATAAAGTAAAAGAATCAGGTGTTTGATCATACCTAGTTTTTGATTGATGAGTAAGAGTGAAAACTGGCGAAGAAATATAAGGGACACAATGCTAGTGGTGGGGGTTAGTTGTAGTTATTAACATCGCTAAAGTGCTCTATTTTGAAGTTTTCTGTAATCGGGAAAATTTAAAAGAAGTTACCAAGCCAAGTAGTATTGCATCTCAACGCAGAAATGCTTTAGAAAAGAGGATTATACTGTTATTGTTACTCCTCAAAGCCTTATAAAACACTTTTCTACGACTAAGAACTAAACATATCAATCAATGAGACTGAGAAGCAGTGCACTATTCAGTTTGCAGTCGATGCCTATAGAACAAGATACAACTTCAAGAACAAACTATTAAGTAACGGAAACTGTATAAAAATATCACAGCAAATTACATAGTTAGTTTCCTTTTATGTTGGAGAGCTTGCTTCATTTACTGATTGAAGTTGATTTCCTTTTCCTAAAATAAATTTACCCTTTCAAATCACTTGTTTGGAAGATAGGTACGCAATTAATTGATGGATAGAGTTTGAGCATGAAATTTTGGAAAGAGAGTTAGATTATGTTCTCGTGTACATGGATAGAGTTTGCTTCATTTCTTTTCTGTGTTTTGCATGGATATCAGTTTGTCTTTGATATTGCATATAATGTGCTACGGTAACATTTTCTTTTAGTCACACAAAGGACTATTTTATAATATTTCATAGATAAGGCCTTAATCTTATTTATTTGTTTGATCAGGGTCATAGTTCGCTTGCACTTTGTGTAGTCCCCTCCTTGACAGTTGAAATTTGTCATTTTGGAAAGGTTCCTTATTCATGACATACTGGCATAACAAATAAACCAATGAATTCTGGGTCATAGTTATTTTGTAACGCCTTTTTAATGATTTTAATATTTTTTATGCCAGTATGTCATTGCCATGTCATATTTTGATGACGTGTACACCCTACATGAGCTCCATCTTGAAATAGTTTGCTTAAAATAAATTCTGAAGATTCGGTGCTCATCTCCTTATTTTGTTTGACAGGTTCGGTGCTCTCCATTTTTCCAATGTAGTCAATCATCTTGTTTTTTCTTTAGTACACTTTCTCTTCATCCATAAGTAGTTGCAAAATACGAGGTTAGTGCTGTATTTTTTTCCAATCTTATTTGTAGATTGTATATTGGATTGATGGTTAGAAAATTTAATTTAAATTATTAAATGTTTAATTTTCTATTCTAATACTAGTTGAAGATAACAAAGTTAGCTTTCTGTCTTAATTTTAGTGTGTGCAACAGATGTTGATATTTTTTTCTTTTTTATGGTTGTGATGCCTTAAGTTTTGTAAGAATGCAGTGTGATTAGATTCACTACATGAACTCTATTAAAAAATTCTTTAATACTGTCTTGCAGAAATTTAATTGGAGCCTAAACTAAGACTAAGTCGTTTTGATGCCGAGGATAATTTTGCATTGCTTGTATATTTTAATCAGGAAAGTACTGCAACTTAACTGGGACTTGGTCTTCTGAAAAATAAATGTCAAAAAGATAAATAAGAAGTAAGGTTAATATTATTCTATGCCTTAATAGAATCAGAGTGTTAAAGGATGACAACACCGGGGTAAAAGTCACCTGTCAATGACAAAAGATTGTGGTTCTCTTAAATTTTCTTACAATACTAATTTGTAGTTAGTACTAGTTTTGTCAAATAGCGGCTATACTAGTGGCAGTATAACCTACAACATGGCGGAATTTGAACAAATCGCTAATGTTCATGTATACGCTATTTAGTTCAAAGTGTTGTCAAATAGTAGTTGCAGTACCGCTATAGCACTGTACCTCTATTGATAACTTTGTTGTAGTTGTAGAACTTGATTGTCTGCCTATAGGAGTTTGAACTTTTATTGAACATGGTCCTCTTATCACTAATTTTGTTGAATCTCTTACATAGAATAAGAATAGTTGAATAGTGTGTGTAATGTGTACTTTTTTGAAACTTGAAAGAATTAGAATGAATAAATTATTTTTTACATTCCACCCATGCAAACACTCATATATATATATATATATGTCTTTGTTAAATGTTTGATTGTTCTGCTGTTTTAGTTGATAGGGTTGGAGATCTATATACTGGTTCTTGATTTGCTGTGTGATTATAGCTTGAGTAGGAATGTTTGTGATGTGAGTTTACGAATATTTCATATGTTTTTAATTTTAATACTTAAATAAAGATTTTATGATCGTTAAGGTCACCCTCAAACTCCTCAAACTCAACAACTCTCAAATGGATACCCTATAAGAATTTTACATTGGCTATAATCACATCTTTCATAGTCTCTTTGTGGAATGTTTGGTTTAAGTTGGTTTCCATTTCTTTGTTACATTAAAATTGTTTTGGTACAAGTGGTATAAATGATTGTTACATTAAGGTTGAATAGCTTTGTCGCTATTGTTACAAGTTTTTTTTTTTGACAAAAGAATAGTAAATATTTAGATATAACACTTCAGTAAAAATATAGATGTTGAGTATGACTCATAGGCACAGAAGGCGGGAAGGGGTGACTTGGTGGAGTTATGTGGTTAGTTTTAGAACCGTACAAATGACGTAATAGATCATTTTGTATTGGATTATGATTTGAAGAAGCCTAAGTGATTTTAGGTTAGGCCAAAATATGTTTGCCACACTTCATAAATATTTACAGGTAAAGCAGTTGTTTTCTCCACCTCCAGATTTTGACCATAGTTCCCTAGCCTCTGATCTTTTACAAAAACAATCCCACTAGATTTTAACCCTAATCTAGCGCCTCTTTTGGATGTTATGAATTTAAATATAATAAGTTACATCTATAACTAATAGATTGATTCATTGGAAATACAAAGAGTTAAATTAAATAAATGGTAATTTAGAGATATTATTTTTAAAAATGAGAGAAGTGATTCATATTTGTTAATATCTTATTCCAAAAGTATGAGTTTTATTTTGATTATACTTCATTCTAGAGAGTAGTTTGAAAAGAATATAGAGGCAAGTGTTCTTTTCTTTTCTTTAGAGAAATTTTTCAACTTTTTTTAGAGTATTTTTTGTAGGGAGTAATGCATAAATGTTTATAATTAATATATTTTTAATATTGAGAGTATTATAAAATAAAAATCCTACTCTAATACAATTTTTAGCTCCCTAAATTAGGAGAATTTTGTATTACCAAGAAAAATGAATCCTGAAAGCCCTTCCCTCCCAAAAGCCTTAATTCCTTCTACTTTATCCATTTTTTAAAGCTCTCATCTCCTAAACTCTCAAACATACCCTTAAAGAAGAATTCTTCGTCGAGGAAACAGTTGTGACAATGAGTAGTCTCCAAATGATAGGGGAGGTGATAGGGATATTTTGAATGGAGGGTGTGTGTGCATATTGGGTGGGGGTTAAAGATACTTTATATAATACCTACTATTTTAAGGGGGAAAGGGATGGAGGGTATATGTGCATATTGGGTGCTTTATATAATAATAACTTACTATTTTAAGGGAAAAGGGGGTGCTGTTGTCAAAAGATAGAGATGGGATCCATGGCCCCTAGTAGAATAGCCCAAGTTGTTTTTCTTTTAATTAATTTTCCCCTTCTCTTTTGGTGAATAAAAAAATGAGACATTCTTCTGTCACCCTACCTATTTCTCGTGCGTCCTACGTGTTTCTATTTTTTAAAAATGTCGTCCGTTACTTCAATAAAGGACATTATAAAAAAAACAAAGCTCGTAGGGTGTTCCACTACCCGAGTAGCGGATATGAGTATTTTTGTAAATTCGTAGGGCACCTGTTTTCTAAATTTGTAGGGCACGCGAGAAAATGAGTAGATTGACAAAAGAAAATCCTTTAAAAAATAGGAAAAGTGCTCAATGCTCATGATGAATGGGTCATTTACGGTTTACCCCCTAAATTTAAAAATTTACAAAAAGATCTATAGAAGCCCATAAATTTATATCAATTTACTCTATTTTTTTTGTGTAGTTTTATCTTTCAATTTTACTCTATGTTTTTTAGATAAGCTTTTACTCTTTATTTAAACTATTATATTTATAATTTTATCATTCTTTATCCAATAAAATATCTATGCACATATATAAATTGATATAAAAAAAAAGTTTATATCAAATTTGGTCTAACATTTTTTCTTCTAGTAAAAGCATTTATTTAAACTATTTAATTTGTAAGTTTATCCTTATTTATTCAGCGAAACAACATGCCATTAATAATTTTTGTCCTTGTAATAACTTTGCAACTTGAATTATTTTTATCAAAGAAAAGGGACAAAGACACTAATGTGTCCGTCTGCCATTAATAGTAATTAACAATACTAATTTAAAATATTGTGTTATTTCTTCAACTATTACTATGTTTTTCAATTTTGGAATTCAATTGTCGATCAATGGTCACCTGGGTGCAATATTCACACAACATTTTCCTCGAATCTTAACAGGGTGTGTATTGGAAAGTGTATTAGAGATGCTTCGGAGCACTTTGTTCTCGCCAAAACTCAATTATTCTCCTTGCGTTGAGATGGACTCAAAAGTAGATTGTTGATAGTTTGAAGAGAAAAAAGATAAATGTCTATGAATTTGGTGACATTATTAATGATCGTAGACGTTTTTTTATACATACTTTAGAAACTCTCATATTGAATTTGTTACGAGACAAACTAACAAGATTATTGATGCTCTTATTGTAAATTGTACGAGCAACCACATGTCTTACTAATTTCCATATTTTTATTAATATTCAAACATGTATTTGATCAGTTATTATGAGTGAAATGATATAAGCATATTTTGTAAAAAAATTGGTCAATTCGGGGTTTTGTTCTTCCAAAACATATAGTATTAATTACGTGGCTGGTATAAGACGTTATATTGTTGCATGTATGTATAAAGTGCTACTACTAATATAGTAGTATATGTGCAGGTGAATTTTCTAATATTAAGTCTTTGATATTGTTAAACTCTCAAATTCGAGGTGAAGTTTATTAAGCGTCAAACAAATATGATTGCTTACACTCTAGTTACGGCCTATTCTAAGACTAGTTCCTATCTTTATTATTTGATTATTCTTTTAAAAAAAAGAGTTAGGTTTATTATTTTCAAAAAGAAAAACTAATTAAACTCTCGGATCAACACTGTGTTTCCAAGATATTGTCCACTACTTTGGACGTTGTTCGTCCTCATAGCTTTATCTTATGTAAAAACTGTCTCGTTGAATTAAAAAGTGTGAATATTATATATAAACTACTCTTAACTTCGACTCTCATACGATATGCGGAATATTAAGATGTACTGATTTTCAAATAACAGATTGGGCATATGATTTGATTTCACAGCCAAGTTATGCCATACTTTGCTACACGACCATAGAACCTTTTATGCTTTTTTGATTCTTTATAACTCTAAAATTTCCCTTATTTATGCAAGGACGCTGCATTTGGAATCTTAACTTTCTTGCCCTTTATGATAGTATACCTAAGTGTTTTTTTTTTTTATAATTTGATGTGACAATAATTAGTTATTAAGAGCTAGCATCTCCATAATACAACTTAATTGTTAAAGTCCATTGGCATCTAAAAAGCTAGACTTTGTTTATTTTTTTTAAAAAAAAATTATTTATCTTAATGATTTTTATTACAGAGAAAAGGTGAATTAATTTGGTTCTTGATGATGTTTGGTAAGCTTTAATTCAAAAAGTGGTTAATATTTATGTACGATGCCTCTTTTGTAGGTTCAAATTACTATTTTTTGATTCCTTTAGAATATTATTTTTGGACCCAGAAATCTAACACAAATCTTGAATCATTTTGATTCTCGAAGCAATCACAAACCCAGAATATTGGGCTTTCTAGCTATAGTAAATTTATATAAACTTTAACCCTCTTTTTATAACCATCAATGATTTAGGTTCACTTCCTTTGGAAGAAAAAAAAAGTGCTTAATGAAATGTCGGCAATCATTTTGTAAAAATGTGGTTGAAATTAAACATCTGTCTCTCTTTCTTATCTATATGTCTATGGTTTATTATGATCAAATAAACCTTGAGACACACTTTGTTTATACGTACCATACTATCTTTTGTACTATATAGGGAAGGGACACTAAAGTTTGAGGACAAAATATAATTTGGGAATCTCATGCTTCACGTTATCTTATATATGAAATTTGCCTAATTGGGAAATGATCATGACTAACAATATAATGTATGTGCCTTGCTTTATTTCAATTATCTTAAGAATATTATCTGTTTTTTATTCTTTTGATATAACTTTTTTATAATCATATCATAGGTAAAAAATGTGCCTAGTGACTAATCTCTATTCATCGTAAAGATATGTTAATCTAAACAATTTATAGCATTAGATTTGCAAAAATAATTAAAATATTACAATTACATAATGTATTTATTCAGTTGTAATTTTAATAATAGTGGTTGAAAGTGGTAATTCTCGGAACATGTTTGTCGGTGTGGTGATCAGTGATGCTCAAAGCGGTGGTTGATGGTGGCAGGAGCAATGGTCAGAGTGGTAGTTGATAGTGGCTGGCGGTTGTCAAAGTTGTAGTCAGTGGTGGTGACTGGTGACTAGTGGTGGTTGGAGAGTGGTCAGAGTTGCAGTCGTGATTGGTGGTGGATTGGTGTTGTCGGTGGTTGAAATGGTGACCGGTGTTGGTCGAAGTGGTAGTCGATGGTGGTCAGATTGGTGATCAAAGGTGGATGGAGTGGTGATCAACAGTGGTCAGAGTGATGGTTGATGATGGTTGAAAGTGGTGGATGACAGTGATCAAAGGTGGTCATATTGGAAATCAAATGTGGATAAAGTGGACATTGAATGTGATCATATATTAGGGTTAGCGGTGGTCGGAGTGATGATTGACAATAGTCTGACTGATCGTTAGAGTGGTGATTGAATTAGTGGACGAACACTATGAGTGATATGTTAGTGTTAAAACAAAAATAGAAATTAAAAATTTAATTCTTTTTTTCTTTTTGAGTTTTAGTTGAAAACTATTTCGAAATTAAGTTAAAAATCAACTCAACCCTATTTTATCCGAACAGAATTCAAAAATCAAAAACTCGTTATACCATCCCAGACGAACCCTAAAAATAGTGCCAGACTAATGATAAGAGTTTAACATTATAATCTAAAAATAATCTTTACTGCTACTTTAATTAATAATTTAATTTTAAAATATAAAATCCTAATAAATATAATAATATGAATCATGTCTTTGATTATTACTTGCACAATGACATTATGTTAGATTCTGCCTTCTACCCCACAGCAAGCTTTATTACCATGATATTTTGATCTTATCATTTTTCATGTGGTCAGGGAGAGATTGTCAATCAGAACAACATGCACTAACTCAACCAAGAGAATCTAAGAGTTTGTCAAACTAGGGACACCAACACCAACCTTTATTTGTTTTAGTTGCCAAATTACTCCCACTTTCAAGCCCTTTCTCACAAAGCTTTTAAATTATTTTAAAGTGTTCATTAGTGTCTCCAATATGCTCTAACATTTAAGCCCTACCTTTCAGTCCATATATCCAATTCCAATTCCTTTGCTTGTAAAACATCACTAGTTAATATTCTTCCTTCAGCCATCTATTTTTTATTTTTTATTTTAACATTCATTTTAAGGTACAATGTCTTATTATTTGACCTAGTGCTGAAAAACATGAAAATTGCAATCATTTTTCTACTTTAAACAAGATGAATCTTTTTATCAAGAGTTCTACATTAATCATTATAGTAAGAAAAAAACAAATAATGATAATGATTAATCATGTGGGTAGAAATAAAAACCGATCGTTAGTTGGTCTAGTGGTGATTGACGCTGACTCGGTAGGAATGACCACGGTTGGATCCTCCGTAATTACGATCGGGAGGGGACTGAAACCACTTGAACCCAAAACTGATCCCCGAACCAGATTAAGTGGTTCAGTAGGCCGGATACCAGTGATTAAAAAGAAAATGTGGGTGGAAATAATGGAAAAAAAGAAGAAAGAAGTGATTTTAATTACTGCAAGTTATTTAAAAGCTGCCATGAAGTGGTCACAAGCTGCAATTTAATTATCCTTATTATGTATTGTCCTTTTTATGTGCTTAATACTTTATTGTAGTTTGTCCTTGTTCTATAAAAGAGTGATAAAGATGGAACTTTCTTCTTACATTTTAGAAGAAACATGCAATATGCCACTAAAAGAAACATCTGGTATGAAAAGAGAAAGAGATAATGGCAACATGAGATGTCATCCTCATATGAACAACTATGGTAGTTGATCGGTTGAAATGGGGCAGGACATGGTACTATGATGTTTACATAAGTGCTATCCAACCATATTCTGGCTGACACATGCTACATAGTACATATATATAGTTCCAAGCATTTTCCACATATAATATCACAACTATAATTAAGTTTTTTCACAATCTAGGAAATTTGTGAAATAGAACATAAATGATTTAGTTTAGTTTAGTTTAGGAGAGTTTATTATGAAGTAACAAGGTATATGGAATGAATACCATTATAGTTGCATGACTTTGTAATTATCATTTATAGTAATTTCAGTGGAAATTGTGTGCAATTTGCTTGAGAAATCTACAGTTGCATACAATTTTTGTTTTGTTTATGTTTGTATGCTATCATGTTATGATAAATGAGAGAGTGACATAGTTTGCTTAAATCTTCATGTGTGTTGGACTGTCAATGAAAAATGACGCCCAACGCATTTATAGATTTAAGCGAACTAATTAAATTCCATTTTGGACATCTTTTATCCCAAAAATATGAATTCATTTTTTAAAAAGTACCTATATGTAACATGGTTAATTATTGTTCGATCTCGATCAAATCAATGACAAAAAATAAATAGACAAGCCCGACTATGATTCCATCAACAAACCCAATCCGGTATAAAAGCTTCGCTTCTACTACAATAAAATATTTTGAAAAGAGCTATCCTAAAGCTTGATAGGTCTCCCCAACTCAGTTCTTCACTCTAAAACCGTGCCGGTGTAGCCTCAGTCCCGTGGCTTGGTCTTGCATTCTTCTAATCCACGTCCGTCCAATCTTTACGATAATATTTTCTTCTTTACTAGATTTTAAACCAGAGTTATATCAACAACAAATAAATCGAACCTTGATCATATCTAACTTTTTTTAACTTTGATGGAAACCAGTTGAGCCAACTAATATTAAAAGCTGTATATATGTTACTAATAAAAAATAAGTTTTTGCATGTGATTCTAAATTAAGAGGTTAGATTGCCTTATGCTCGGACTCTTACCGTCTTGCCCTAAATAAGTAGCAATGTTTTTTCTTGGAATTGCTCAATCTGTTTTAAATTTATACGAAATATAAAGAGTTATACCTATTGTTCATTATTGATAGTTTAACTGGAAAATACCGAAATTTTCCGAAATATAAAGAGATATACCTATTGTTCATTAGTCACAATTTAACTGAAAAATACCAAAATTGTTAGGTCAAACACTTTTACCCGAATTTAAATATGGGATCTCGCAATTGTGTGTGAGTTTCGGTGCGGTTATTATCACATTGTCTACGAAAAAGAAAAAAGGAGCTGCATCCATTAATGGATAATGGTTTGTGAAAATAATTTGATTAATTATATCCTGATCAGGCATATAAAGATCTCTAATCAATAATTTCTCATCTGATTTGGGCCATGTCTCTAGGCTAATTTGATTCAAATTTACTCCAAACTTTACAACCATATATATCCTTTATTAATTTAAAAAATCTTTGATTTGTTCCCTAGTAACTTTGCCTTTTATTTGTAGAAATTTTGTACTATTCTTCATATTTAGAAACATGATCATTTACTAATTAAAGTGTAACTATCTATGAAAAGATGAAGGAAAAAAACAGTGTGATTATTTTGTGAATAAGTCAAGAAATAAGTCCAACTAAGCAACAACGTGTGGACCTTTTTTCTCCTAAACCCACAAATATTGGAATCCAGTTTTCTTGCAATATTATTGTTAGTCCAATGAAAATGTTTCTTCAATCCAAAATTTCAATGGAAAAATGGAATAATCTCACATTGTTTCTTATGAAGGCGACTAAATCAGTTATGGTTCCACCAATAGTTGAATAACACTTAAGGATCATGAGCTGCTTATTATTGTTGTTAATTAAATACGCGTATGATCTTGCTGATTTAATAATTATTTAATTTGTTGAATTTGTATCATTTTCAGCAATGATCAATGATAGGAATATTTGTGTTAGTTTGTCTTAATTTAATGTTAAGTCATTCTGCATGGTACACATGATGTTGAAATGCTACATTAAGTGGTATTGATTTAATTTCTTTATTATAATAATCAGTTTTTTTTTTGCTAAACAACACTCTTTTTCTAGAATTTTTTTGTCATGTTTTCTATTTTCTTAATCCTATTGAGGTGTTGTTGTAGAAGATTTAGCATGTAGTATTTGACATTTGGGGCATATAATTTTCTAACAAGATTTGTTCAATTTATTTTCCTAACTAGCTAGGCTTTAATTGACTCGTTGGGAAGCTAGGGAAGTATATAAATTCTTCCAACTTTCAGACAACTTTTCCATTTTTTTAAATGATAAATCTTCCATCTTATAGATCGATAATATCTACATATGAGAAATGATCCTCTCAACCGGAAAAAAACATGAGAAAATAATGTGGATAACGAGACCATTGAATTATAAATATAGAATAATACTTAAATTTAAAAGAAGTAGAGAAAAATTAATTAAATGTTGAGATGTGAAAATTGAGAGGATCCATTCGCACCATAAATGTTCTAGAATGTGTAATCCATCAATATGAGTTGAGACGTTAAATGAATACTTAACAATGAGGTCGAGATTGATTCAGTAAGAAATTTTGCCGAGGTCAAACCTCAGCATAAATATTGGGGCCAATAGCCCAAACCATGCAGGAGCTCATTTTATTTTTATTTTTTATATATATCTATTGGATTATAAAATAAATTATACTAACTTCGGTCAGTCCGATTGACTAGCAAATAACAAATTAATTATTAGAAGTTTTGCAACTTCTATCGTAGAACATTCTCTTTCTTCCATTTATATTTTGCAAAACGGTCAACTTTTGTTCGGTAAAACTATCAGATTTAGGTGTTATTGTACTTTTATAGTTTATTATTTCTTTTCTATTCACCAAAGTTTAATATTATTATTTTTGCTTGATTTATTTGTTTGAATTATGTGTTATTAAAATGTATTATATTAAATAAAATGAATTATTTTTTCACGTTTTATCCAGGACCTATAAAATCTCAGGGACGAGAGTGCATTTTGCTAATGTCTTTAATTCACACTATACCCCTCTAAAAACGTGCACTGCACACCACCTGGCTTGTCTCTATTTTATTTTCCAGTCTTGGTTTTAGTTTTGGGGTGTCTAATCGAGTTGTAGGGATAAAAAAAATATATAATCTAGATAACGTATTTAAAAGTTTTATGTAGTGATAAAATTCCTCATAAAACAAATTAAGCTTCCATGGTAGATTAAGAATCGTTGACGATTTTCCATAGCAATATTTATAGTCCATATTTATATTGCCATAGTGATTATTAAGCATATACGAATCAATAATGTCATGTGAACACGAGTGCATAAATAAATAATAGACTTTTCCGTAAAATAAAGTTTTAAGCTTAACTCTTATACACTAGTCCGCCAACACGAGTGCTACTTTTTTTATTTAAGTAGTCTAATGACTAAAAATTTACTTTTAAAATGAATAAGTAAAAATTCTTGAGTTCAAACTATAATCTTTGTATGTATAATATAATATAATATAATATATCTATCAACTGAGTTAAATGAGATCGAGTTTTTTCACGTCTTCATTGTAGGAAAGCGTTTATAGAGCAGAAACCTAACTCTTTTAGATGAACCAAATTAACGTTTTAGAAAGAATATATATATATATATAAGAAAGCAAAATTGATGATTATATTGGAAAATAAACTAATGATGATGACTAAAATAGTTCCACTTGTTTTTTTTTCTTCTTTAAAACAATTTTTTAATGAAACTTAGGTAGTGTTTGTCTAACAGGAGACAGTTTCTTGTCCAGTTATTTAGAAATTGATTAAAATTAATCAATATAGTAATCTAGTTAGTTAGATTGGTGAATTGGCCCCATTTAAAATGTGCTCACAACTTTCTCACTTTTTTCAAATTATTTGAACTTTAGAAAGGGGTTGAGGTCCATATGAGAATGACCACCACATTCACTTGTTTAGTTCATTCTTTTGTCCTTCATAATGCCATAGATATGCTTTCGAAAGCTACAACTTAAAACCCTGTCACTAATAGCAATAAAATTACTAGTTCAATATTGAAAACTCATCAAAATACTTACCCTAAATAAGATCGCACATGGATTAGTATCATTATGAACATTCTTTTGATTACTTCTTGTTTAATTTATTTAGGATGTCAATAGAGTAGAGAAGAGGGTCATAAGTGCTCACTATCTCATAGTCTCCGCAATTCAAAATATCCCCATCTTCACTCTTGTTTTCCTGCCTCAAAGAGTTTTTTTTCCTCGTTCATGTGGATCTCCCAACGTTTCCGCGGAGATCCATCATCATCCTAAAAAAATAAACAAATATTTATTACTTTCAATCAAATGGAGAGTAAAAAAAAAATTGAATTATAAAACAAGTATAAACACTATATCATATTATTGTGCAGTCTTTTCTTACTTTTTACCCTTGGGAGAACTTTCTCTCCAATCCTCATGGAATTAAAAAAAAAAAAAACTCCACCGACGGAATGCCAAATGAGGCAATTCCCGCAGGGTTCGTTTGATTTGCAAAATATAAATACTTGACAGAACAGTACAAGACAGAACAACACAGGACAAACGTTTAAGGTATTGAACATACTTTGTGTTGTACGATGTTTTGTGGACAAAATGTTATTTTTGTATTTTAGACAACTTGTGCTGAGGACAAAAAGTTGTCCCGTAGTTTTGTGGGGGACAAAAATTTCAGTTTTTGTCCTGTCTCTTGGCCCCCAATTTGTCCAATACCAAGAACAATTTTAAAATCAAACACAGTACGTACAACAGAAGTTATACTGTTCAGTCCCTTATTTTTTAGCAGATCAAACGCACCCGCAAAGATCCAACTAATTACATTTTCAAATTAACATATCTATGAATGTATATTAAAACAAATGTCTTAAAACATCATATTGAACGACCAATTTAACTAATTGAATCGGGAACTAACTAGTTTGTTGATTAAGTTGGTTTGTGTTGGGTCTCATGAGTGGATTTTGGGGACCATTCACATTAAGCTTAAGAGCAATCATACAAATGAATTGAACAATATATATATATATATATATATATATATATATATATATATATATATATATCCAAAATTTTAAGGCATTAAATTTATGAATCATCAATCTCATTTATAAAGTGATTAACCTCCACTTGTACAAACAATGTGAGACATCTAATCTCACACTTGTTTCACAATTGTTTGACCCGTTCTCACAGGAAGGAACCCCGATAATCGAGTTTGACCGCGAGATAAGTAAAGTCCGGCTAAGAATTGTTCCCACCAGGAATCGAACTCGGATTCTTCTTAACGATTCATCCTATGGGGAGCTCATCAACCACTTGAGCTTTAGCGGGAGCTCATTAACCAATTGAGTTCAATGTGTTTGATTGTAAATCTCTAAATTCAATTAGTAAATTGTGAGTATAAGTTTTACACCAATATTAATGACACATCTAAATAATAAGACAAGATTGAAGTTTGTGTAAAAAAAAAAAAAACAAAACTATATATTGTAATATTATACGGTACTCCCTCCGTCCCGAATTATAAAAGATTGTAATATTATACAGTACTCCCTCCGTCCCGAATTATAAAAAAAATAAAAAAAATCACACTTATTAAGAAAAAGTAAAATATGAGAATTTGAAATATGTTTTGTGGGTTTTTCTTAAAATAAGTTGCATAGGAAGATGTAAAAACAATTTTTATTGGTTGTTATTTATTGAAAAAAGTGAGAAAATAAAATGCAATTTGTATTTAATTTTATGAGAATAAGATAAAAATATTTTTGAAAATGATTTTCTCCCTTATAATTTGGTAAAAAAAAAGAGTTTTTTTTCCTTATAATTTGGGACGGATGGAGTATTAATTAAACTCCTTAACAATTTTGAAAAGATCTTTATCAAAGTAGTAAAAGATAAAATAATGGCTAGAAAAAGAATAATTATAATTATAATAATTAAAAACAAATGATTACACAATTTATCAAATTAAACATCCATATCACCACTTTTAAAAAATCAACATCGACCCCTCAAAAAAAAAAAAAAAAATCAACATCGATATGTATGTTAACATATCCTTATTGAAACACGAGTTATATAGGTTTGATGGCCCAGTGGCTGTAGTTTATATATGGAGAGTAGAAACTGTTAAGAATGATAACCATACATAAGTGAAAGACAATTTGATTTAGGGTTTCAATACAATGAACAAAACTTGAAGAGTAAAGGTTACAATAGAGTATAAATATTAGATACTAGAAAAAGACTAAACTACCCTTACCAATACAAGATATAATAAAAACATAAATAATTAATATCTAACATCTCCCCTCAAACTCACGATGCATTAACAGGTAGCATCGAGAGTTTGTCAATCAATAAACGAAAACGTTTAGTGGAAAGCGTTTTCGTAAACAAGTCAGCAATCTGCAAGGAGGAGGAGACAAACGGTAGAGTAATCGTTCTCTGCTGAAGATGATGACGAGTGAAATGGCAATCAATCTCAATATGCTTTGTGCGTTCATGAAATACCGAGTTGTGGGCAATTTGAATGGCACTCTTATTATCACAATACATGGGAGTTGGTTCAGAAAGAGGAATACCCATATCAGAAAGTAACCAACGCAACCAAACTATTTCAGTAGTAGTGGATGCCATAGCACGATACTCGGCTTCTGTAGAGGAGCGAGAGACAATATCTTGTTTCTTACTCTTCCAAGAAATAAGAGAGTCTCCAAGAAAAATACAAAAACCGGTGGTAGACTTACGATCAGTTGGGTCACCAGCCCAATCAGCGTCAGAATAAGCACGTAACTCCAATGCAGAGGATGAGGGAAATAGAATGCTCTGAAACTGTGTCCCTCGAAGATAGCGAAGAATGCGAAGAACGGCGGCCCAATGAACTGTAGTGGGAGAGACAACAAACTGACTAACAACATGAACAGCATAAGCAATATCAGGTCTGGTAATTGTAAGGTACACCAGACTGCCAACCAAAGTACGATACAAAGTGGGATTTGGTAAAGGAACACCATCAGAGGGAGCATATTTCACATTCAACTCAAGAGGACTATCTACTGTTCTTGTATCCGAAAGATGAGCTTGTTCAAGAATGTTTGCAATGTACTTGGATTGAGAGAGAAGGTAGCCTCTAGGAGAGTAGGCAACTTCAAGACCCAAGAAGTAACGAAGAGAACCTAAGTCTTTCATCTCAAACTGTTTGGCTAACTGTAATTTCAAATCAACAATCCCATCAACATCATCACCTGTAATAACCATATCATCAACATATAATGAGAGTAAAATACGACCATGAGAAGTGGTTCTAACAAACAAAGCCGAATCATAATCACTAGAGCGGAAGCCAAGAGATGTAATCACAGTGCTAAACTTCTCAAACCAAGCTCGTGGAGCTTGTTTCAAACCATATAGGGCCTTCTTCAACTTACACACTTCCCCCTGATTATGAGAAACACCTGGTGGAGGTACCATATAAACTTCCTCGTGAAGATCACCATTAAGAAATGCATTTTTAACATCCATTTGAGAAATATGCCACTGACGAACAGATGCAACTGCAATAAGAGTACGAATAGTTGTCATCTTGGCTACTGGAGCAAATGTTTCTTCATAATCCATACCATATTGTTGAGAAAATCCCTTAGCAACAAGGCGTGCTTTGTAGCGCTCAACTGACCCATCAGACTTAGTTTTGATTTTATATACCCAACGAGACCCAATAGCATGTTTTCCAAGAGGAAGAGGTACTAATTCCCAAGTATCTGTCTTGTGCAAAGCAGAAAGTTCTTCTGTCATTGCCTGCTGCCAGAGTGGATCAAGTATAGCCTCTTCATAAGAAGATGGCTCAGACAAACTGTGGATAGAGGTTAGAAAAGAAGCAAAAGAAGCAGAGTAAGTGGAATAGACAAAATCAGGTAACTGAGTAGACTTACGGTCACGAGAGGGATAACGAGGAGGAGGCGGCGGAGCATCAGTCGTAGGAGGTTGTTGGGTAGCCGTGGGGACAAGGGGGATATCAATATCTGGAGTAGCAGTAGTACCATCCCTGCAACTCTCAAAATTACAATCACTAGAAACATTATTATCAAGACCAAAAGGATCAATCTTAGTCAGTTCAGACCTACTAGAATCATGTGAATCAGAGGAAAGAGAAAAAAATGGTATGTGCTCAAGAAACACAACATGACGAGATACATACAATTTTTTACTTGAGGGGTCATAACAACGATAACCCTTCTGACCAGCCCCATAACCAAGAAAAACACATATTGTAGAACGAGGAGACAATTTATCACGTTCCACGTGTGGACGAAGAACAAAGCAAGTAGAACCAAAGACCTTCAAAGAAGAATAATCAAGACAAGAACCATACAATTTTTCAAAGGGAGACAAACCTGAGGTGACAGATGATGGAATTCTATTAATGGCATGAACGGCAGTTAAAATTGCTTCGCCCCAAAACTCTTTTGGAACAGAAGCAGACAACAAAAGGGAACGAGCAGTCTCCACAATATGACGATGTTTTCTTTCAGCAACACCGTTTTGTTGAGGAGTATCAGTACATGAAGTCTGGTGAATAGTACCATCAAAAGCAAGTAACTCGGAGAATTTATTAGAAGTATATTCACCACCTAAATCACAACGAAAGCACTTTATAACAGCATTGTGTTGAGTCTTAACCATAGCACGAAACATATGATAAATTTCAAAAAACTCAGAACGATTTTTCATAAGATAAACCCAACAATAACGAGTACAATCATCAATAAAAGAAACATAATATCTAGATCCACCTTTGGTAAGAACCGGCGATGGACCCCATACATCAGAGTGAACTAAGTCAAAAGGTGCTTTGGATATAGAAACACTTTTATTAAAGGGCAAAGCAGAAAATTTGGCAAGTTTGCAACCACAACAATCAGAAATATCACTAATTTGCATCTTTCCTAAAGCTCCAGTAGAGGCTAAGTATTTTAATCTAGATGCAGAAACATGACCAAGACGAGAATGCCACAAATAAAAGTTAGAAGATGATAAATTTAAACGAAAAGATGATAAATCAATATCAGAAGTAGAAACTGAGGCTGCAGTATCAGGAACTCTCAGCTCATCCAGAACATAAAGTCCCCCATGTCTACGTCCTGTCCCAATCAACTTCCCAGATTGCCGATCCTGCACATGACAATGAGTGGAAGAAAACATAACAGAGTAACCAGAATCACACAATTGACTAACAGAAGCAAGACTCAAAGTGAGATTAGGAATATAATAAACATCAGAAAGAAACAAATTAGATGTAGACACTGACCCAATTCCTCCTAATGGCATAGGAGTGCCATCGGCAGTCATGACTGACATAGGTGATGTAGGATTTAAAGACAAAAAAGACTTATAATCATATGACATATGATGTGATGCTCCAGAATCAAGAACCCATATGGAAGATGTACCTGACAAATTAGACGGGGTCAAACCTTTAATAGAGGAGACAGACGTGGCATGAGGCTGAGTGGCGAGAAACTTTTGGAATTGCTCAGCAAGATCAAACACTCGTGAAGTAGTCTCATGTGGGTATACATGACCAATACTAGAGCCAATGGGAGAAGGAGCGGCAGCAACAACATTAGCCATAACAAACAATCGGAGTAACAAAGTAAGTGGTAGCCTATCAGCGGAAGACAAATTTCAGAAGCACCAATCACCAAATCAATAGACAGAACACCAACAACAAAGCTCGTAATAAAACAAAAGTGTACCAAATAATCCCCAAACTGCCGTTAAAAATAACAAGCCAAAATGTGCCGAAAAATCACAACCACAATGTGCCAAAATACAAACTTTATGCTTGCAACAAGCAAGAAATAAACCCAATGATATAAGATCCTATAAACACCATTCACGTGGCAGCGGCAGCACACAAATAGGAATATCAATCCTATTAATTCCTTCAAAGTATATAAGTATATGATTTCCCAAATTCAAAGTGGGTAGAAAATCAATGCCAATTCAAGGATTCAAAGAATTTAAAATTGAACAAATGGAAAGAATTGAATAGATGAGATTGCAACACCAAAGAATAAACTCAAATGCCAAATTGATTCAAGAAACCCCAAATTTTACTAAATCAAAACCGATTTTTTTTTTTCTTTTTTCATAAAACCAACTAACCATATCATTCTCCCTTTCTTTGTTGTGTTTCTTCAAATTGATGAGTGGAAAGAACCATGCTCTATGATACCATGTTAAGAATGATAACCATACATAAGAGAAAGACAATTTGATTTAGGGTTTCAATACAATGAACAAAACTTGAAGAGTAAAGGTTACAATAGAGTATAAATATTAGATACTAGAAAAAGACTAAACTACCCTTACCAATACAAGATATAATAAAAACATAAATAATTAATATCTAACAGAAACTACGTTTGAGGATGGACCAAAGTGTGGAAAAACAATAATGAGTGTTGAGTTGAATAATAATATAAATACTCGCTAATTTCCAAATACTCTCCCTACAAACCCATGTTACAAATTTGTGTATTTTCCAACTTTAGGGGAGAAAAACTTAGGAGGAAGGAATATAAAGTAAAATACTCCAAGGTTCATCTGTATTTATATTTCATTAGAGTGTTTTTTAGGTGATTTCTTTGAAGTGCCAATATAGTTTGAATGAATATTTTAAATCTTAAGGTATCATTTAATCAAATAAAATATGATGAAACTTATTAATCTAATAGCGAAAATCAAACTTGTACATTGTATAAAACGGACCAGGATTCTTTATTATAAGAGAATCACACAATTTTCCACAGTTATTGATCTCATCAACTACTAATATTAAGTCAAACAGTCTAATTTAAATATATAATTAAATAATTCATTTTTGTACAAAACTAGAAAACAAGCTAATGAGATCGCTTATTATGCTCTTACAAAGATAGTCACATCTTTAACTAGTTTCCATATTTTTATTGATATTCTTACATGTATTCAATCTATTATTATGAATGAAATGCTATCAGCACCTTTAAGTAAAAAAAAAAAAAAAAAACCACATTAGACAAAATCAAATTTCTTAAAAAGAGTCTCAAAGAACCGGGTTTGCCGTCAAAATTTTAAGTTTATATTCCCCATGAACCTGGATCTTTAGGCAGGAGTAATTTTTATTGCAATTCCACGTAAGCTAGTAGTTGAGGATGGTGGTTGTTAAAGAATATTAGTGTCTTTTATGGGGTAGCATGTTGTGGATTGGCAAATAGGCATCCTATGTTTAAGCATTTTATTTTACAAAATTGTTTTTTTTTTTTACACAAGTTGATACAAACAATTTCTTCTCACTCTTTAGTTTATCGTTGGTTTGGTATTATTTCGATGGTCCGGCTATTATTTCCTCTTTGTTTGATAGCTTCCTAATGGTGTGACGGAAGGGGAAAGCCTTAAGGGTGTGCTTCTAGTTTGACATGCATTGGTTTGGGAAGTTTGGCACTTTCAGAATGATAAGATTTTTTGTGCTAAAGAACCAAGTGTGTTAATAATAATAATATTCGCTAAGGCGTGGAATATGTCACTCGTGCTAATGCGTGAACAGCCATATTCGCTTATCGCTTTATAAACTTGACCTCAAAGTTGGAATTTGATAATAATAATAATAATGACTCAATGCTAGAAATCAACAAACTAAACTCGGATATTCCTATTTGGATAGATGAAATGAAATAGCATCAACAACTCTCAAATATGACATGAGAAAAGCCTATTTGTAACATTTCACCGATTACTTTTTTGATAGTCATGACTTCTCCCTCCAAAGTATTGAGTCTTGCTTGCATGATGTTGGTTTCTTGGCTTCTTGCTACTATAAAACGTCCTATATGATCACATACACACCATCCCCAACCTGTTACTCCCGCTGCGTCATATAGAAACTAGTGTCAACGTTGCACTTTACATGTCCAAAATGTGGCTGCTGCCACTCCTCTTCCGTGTTTCACATTTTCACATTTTCTTTTAATCACCATTCCTCATGTGTTTCTTCCTTCATAGTGTTATAAACCAATTTTAAATTTTATTTTGGTAAACTATTTTACATTATTTTTCTAAACAAAATCAAAATATAATATGGGTGGCTCGTCAAGTTTGCAGCTCGTATAGGGCCGAGCTTGGATAGTATTTTTGGATCCCGTATTTAAATAGAGCTTTTTAGCCCAACCCGATAAAACTCAAAATCTATTCTGCAAGAGTCACATTTTAACAGCTTTACTTTCGATACATGACTTAGTGCACTAGCTTAGGTATCTTTTTGGCAAGAGTCACATTTGACTTTTTAAAGGATATTAGGCTTGACTATACTTGCTTAACTTCATACATGCCACTATAAGATATAGTTACGTGTCCCAAAGTTCGTTTTGCAACATCAATTTCAAAGTAAAAAAACACAAATTATAAATCAACATACATGACAATTAATATGCATGAAAGGTTCAATTCAAACGTGGCTATTTGTAAAATTAATTAAAACATTATCCTATCTAGCTCTAATATATATATAGTAGCTACCGTATCTATCAAATTAAGTTGGAAACGGATTCTTTACACATTAAGAAATTACATACCATATAAAAGAAACAAAATTCACTATTATTTGGTTAGCGACGACATGGAGCATATGGCGTATGCGCAATAATATATTGTTTAAAGGTGAACATGCTAATATAGCTATTTTAGTGGACCAAATTATTTATATTTCTTGGTTTTGGTTCATAGGCCGAGGTAGTGATGTTAATGTTGTTTTCTCAGAATGATGCAATAATCCATTAGCTTGCTTTGATTATATTTAATGTAATTAATCTTAAATTGTAAGGGTTGAGTACCCCATGTACTCCTTATAATTCAAATTTTACTTATAAAAAAAAAAAACTATTACTGCTTCATGCATATGTTTTTGAATTGAACATTACTGTTGTGGAGTAAAGACCAAAATCTAGTGTTTTTTTTTTTTTTGACAAAGACCAAGACCAAAATCTTGTTAATCATTTGAATTATGAATTACATTATAACCATGAGTCCATGATTGAAAGCTACCTAAAGATTATCCAATATTACAATATAATTTAATGGGTTGGGGAGATGAACTAGCATACATATAAACGTTTGAATCATATTCATATCGAAAACATTATGCACGTTTTTTATGACTTTGAACTAATTAATGAACAGTGCCCTATTCTCGATCATAGCAACCATAGAACAAGTTATTATGCTAAAAATGTAGCATATGTCACATAAATTAAAACCGTTGGATGTACTATATATGCTACTAATGCTATCAAATACGACATTTCTCAGATTAGACGTATCATGGTTGCGGACATGCATCGCATCAGTGTGTCGAACACCGATATGACACTAACACTTATAATTACATTGAATTGATGTGTCAGTGTATACCATGTCTATGTCCGTAGCTCATAGTATATATGTTTTCTTGACTTTGAAATTGATGTTCTACGGTTTATTAGAAGAATAAGCGAGTTTTTTCAATTTGGGAAAAACTGTTTGGACATAATTTTTGTGGACAAGGGAAATTTTACTGTTGAGACTAAAAGGTGTCTTATGTTGATTCATTGCGTAAGCTGTTGGAAACTAGGGAATGTTTATGGATCACACGCAATTATATTGCATGCATTAGCTCTTAATTTGCACATGGTAATATGGTATGTATGCATTTGAATTAAGGAATTTGGAACATTAAAGTAGGGGTGCTCAAATCCAAACCAATCCAAATAAAAATCGAAAACCGATCCAAAAAAATCGAAAACCGGAAAAAACCGAAGTTTTTTGGATGTGTTTGGATGTTCTTTTGTGACAACCGCTGGATCGGATCGGATTTTGGATTGATTTCTTAAAACCGATTCAAACCGAACCAAACCGCATACATATATTTTAATATTTATTTATCTTTTTATTAGTATAAATATATATATTGCATTAACTATTTTTTCATTTTAAATTTTGTTAATACTATATGTTAGTTTAATTTAATCTATTTTTTTTTACTTTTTATATGTTTCGAATATAATTGGTAATTGTCATTCCAAAATATTAATTTTCAATATATTATATGTTATATTTTACATCAAACTTAATATTTTATGTCAAAAAAAAAATCAAACTTAATATTTATTTTGTCAAAAATGTCAAACTATTATTTTGTAACGTTTTTTATAATATTTATATTTATTAAAAAAAATTACAATTTATAATTTGGATATCCAAAAACCGATCCAAATTAAACCGCATAATATTGGATCGGATTGGATCGGATTTTTTTTATTTGTCATCCAAAACCGAACCAAACCGCAAATAAATTTATTTTTGGATCGGATGAGTTTTTGCCTCAAAACCGATCCAAACCGAACCGCGAGCACCCCTACATTAAAGTGAGTAAGATATAAAATAAAAAAAATATTTATTTATTATTGTTATAACAAATAATTTATTATAATGCTCGTACAAAATATATCTTTTTTGTTTTTACGGAACAAAATATATCTTTAATTTATTAATTAATTGTTAATATTATTTATTTTACGTTTTAAAGTAAGTTATCCACAATTATACTCCCTCCAATTTTATATATAATTAAAATTTAATTTTTAAATTCATTGAAAAATAATGTATTTAGTCAATAATACAATATAATTTAGATACATTTTTTTTTCAATAAATTTAAAATATCAAATTTTATACCAAACCGGGGTACGTAGTAAGTCCTTGGTCCCTTTATTTTTCTGATGTAGCAGGGTCTCTGTACTTTAATGGTTCTTTTCTTTCCTTGTCCTTTGTTTCTTTTGCTTCTAATTTACAATAAGATGAAATTAATTAATCCAAGTTTTATATGTTTATTGATCATATACAAGTTATCCCTGTCGGTGGATAGAAAAATGCACAAACACATTTTTAGAGACTTAATTAAGTAGGTAAAGATAACAAAGTATATATAATCCCATAAAATCTAAGAATGTTTTCAACTATATGAAGGTGCCATTTAACAAAATAAGTTTCATAAATTTGGATAGACTTTTGGGGTTTAAGAAATATATTGAATTCTGTGATCAAATCATGTTAGCTAAGCAAGTTTGATTATTAGAAACAACTGCACAAAATGACAATAAACTGAGGCATTATTTCTTGAACATTTTGGTCAAAAGTAGTAAGCCAAATTAAATTAACTTAATAAAAAAGCATCCAAATTGAGTAAATGATTTTTTTTTATTAATAATACATATTAGATAAAAAAAATTTATAGGCAAAGTGAGTTAAATTAAAGAAGGCAGAACACTATATAGTTGAATGTGTATAGTTGACTAATAATAAATCTGTGCCAGTGAAGATTTGGATATATTAACCAAATGATTAAAGAATTGGATATTTTATATACGAAGAATATTCAAATAAAAAAAGAGAATTCACTTTTTGTTAACAATATTGGAAATGTACTTAAACAACACATCTAGAGTTAAATATGTTTTTTTGTCGTTTTTTTTTTGTCAAGAATTTTTTTGTTTTTCTAAATATATCAAATTTTATTTTTAATCTCTTTATAATTTTCCTTCGAACTTTGGTTTCTCTAACTTTTTAGTTTTTTAATTTTAATCCCTGTCTCTTTTCAAAAGTTCACATATCATGTTTTTAAATGGCTTTTGAAAATCTTTACCAAAAAAAAAAAATGGCTTTTGAAAATAAGTAAGGTCTGCGATCGAAAATTTAACTATCTATAATATATTTACCATTAATTAATTATCACAATGAATTGGAGAATGAGGAGATCCTCCAAATTACTTTTCAAATACACATGTCTTGAAATATTTTATAAAGTAGACTTAATATCTATAGTTGGAGAAACAGAAATTAAGAAGATCTTATATCTAATTTAGGTGTTCAAACAATGAAATAAGATCTTATACATACCTATTCATTTTTTCTTAGCATTCTAATTTTGTACATCTATCTATATAATATCTTGTTTTAAAATGTGCTCATGTTCATCTATCTATAATTCATATCCTTTCATAAAAATAAATAAATTCATATCCAAAATTCATACAAAACTTTATACTATTGCCCATCTGGAAGTAGGCATGGCAATAAAACTCATACACGCGGGTACCCACCTAAACCATACCCGCTTTGACGGGGAATACCCGAGTTGACTGGGTTTGGGTTCGGGTTTTTCCCGATTTCAAAAGATGGGTTTGGGGCGGGTAATGGGTACATTGATACCGAACCCGCCCCGTTTATACTAAAAATTAGATTTAACCTCTTTTAAATTAGAAACGCTTAAACAATCTCTTAAATTAGGTTCATATATTTTTTTTTTATTTTAATTTGAGTATTAAACAAACCATTTTCTCTATTTTTTTTTCTTTATTTAAAAAAATATTGTTGAGAAAAAATAATTTTGGACATTTAACTTTTTTTTTAATAAAAAAATACTAAAATATAATCTAAATTCATTTGGAAAGAGGCGTAATGGGGATACCCGAAACCCGATGGGAATACCCGATCCCCGTTGGGTATGGGTTTGGGGTTATCATTTTTTATCCCCGCTCGAATTTGGGAAAACCCGAACTTTATGGGTTTGAGTTTGAGGAGGGCAAAAATCGTCTCCGCCCCGCCCCATTGTCATGCCTATGTGGAAGCAAACTAACTCAAATTATACACAAACATGCATGTGCGAATATGATAGAACAATACTAGGAAAAGCAGTTTGAACAAAATCAACTTTGATGATACTATGGGGGCAACTATCATAGAAAAAGAAAGAAACGATATAACCTCTCTTATTTTTCACAAGAAAATTTTTATAGGTGAAATGTCTTGTTGTGTCCAATACAGTAAAGACCTTAGAGCTTAAAATTACTTGCAAAAATATCTCAATTTAAAAACCAAGAACCTCCAAGTCTAACACTTGTTTTTTACCAATAGAATAAAGTTTTAGGTGCGTTTTATTTGCTAAAAGTAAAGAATTGGACATAACAATTTTGATTGTATTGTGTTTGATTTTAAAACTATTTTTAGAGATGGACAAATTGGGGGGAAAAGAACCAAACCAAAACTAAAATTTGTGTCTCTCATTAAACCACACAAAAAAAAACTTTTTTTTCTAAGTATAAGTTATTTAAAATACTAACATACCATTTTGTCCATCAAACATTGTACTAAACAAAAAATTGTTCAATATCTTAAAAATTTCCTTTCAAATACTTACTTTTGTAAACCAAACAAATCTTTAGAGTTAATATAGACTCTGGTATGTCCTTTTGAAAAAATAAAATGATCTCTTGTTTTTTAAGCCTAATTCTTGCCTTTTATATGTGTAGCTCTATAGCATTCCCTCTTCATATTTTCATGCAAGTTCCATTCGGTTATATGAATACTAGCGGGTCAGGCAGACTTGTTCCGGGCTTGCCTGTGTCTAACTTATGCAAAAAAGAAAAAAGACATATCTTATGTTATGGTCAGTTTGTTAATAAAAAAAATTTGTCGTTAAAAAAATGTGTCTTATACTATGGTGAATTTGTTAATAAAAGATTTTTGTTGTTACTAAAAAAAATCAAGGGTATTGTTGGTATTATGAAAAGTCCACACAAAAACTCATGTATTCTCTTTATATAGATATAGATACAATTTTTTAACTGTGACTAATTGCATGTAAATATGAAATAGTACTTGCAGTAATTATATTAATTTGCAACAAGTCATGGTCATTGATCTAACCTGATGATCAGAAAGGTTGAGGCCGGACCGTTGAGCAAGCTTCCGCACCGAAGGGGGGGTTTGTACCTGCAGGTGCTCCGATGCCTAAGTCAGCAAGAGAACAAGAGATACAAAAGAAGAGAGAGAAAGTAAGGTGAATAATGATTCAGAATACCTGACTCTCCTGTCTAGGAGAGCTTATATAGTGCCCCCAGCGCTGGGCCAAAGGTTGGTCTATTGGGTCGGGATAACCGGCCCAATAGACTCAACTGCCAAGATAGTCCCTGTATCGTTGAGGGAGACCGTTATCTGCCTCTATCTTGGTTGGAGCCGTTCCGCTATTCGCGGGTAAGGGATAGACTCCGTGACAGCTGTGGTTGGATAAAGGAGCACGTGCTAAACGTGCTGCTTAGCTGTTAAGCTACGGTGGAATGGGTCAACATGCATGGGTAGATGAGCACGTGTTTAACGTGCTGCTTACCCATTATGTCGAGCAGGACACGTCATTGACTGACGTGTCGGGGAAGTCTCCCCTTATTGGGCTGTGCCCCAAATGTCGGGCAGAAGTGATTGGGTCAGCTCTTAAAACTACAATCTTGAATTACCTTAATTTGTCAGTTAAGGTGTCACTATAAACGTTACTGTTACTTACTTTGCTAATTATTCTTGCCATTTTATAATTATTACCGCCATTGTTTTATGCCTGTACTGTGATTATTGTGGAACTAAACATAATCATAACATCCAACTATAAATGATTCCTTTTACATGTTTCATCTTGTCATATAGAAAAATCACGTAAGTAATGCAAAGCTAATAATTTTTTATTTTTTTATATCTAGGTAATAAATTTTTTAAAGGAAGGGTACCAAACTTAACATTAAAATGCTATAGTTTTTTCTTTGAGGAATTAAAATGCTATAGCTATATATACAAACTAATTCTGTAAAAAAAAAAAAAAAAAAAAAAAAAAAAAAAAAACTAATTACATGAGATCACTAGCTCCTATTGTAAAATTATGTTAGTAACTTACTTTTGATGAGACAATATTCTTTCAAACATAAACTTCTCTATCCATTAAAGTAGTGTGGCATGAAATCTCCCGCAAAAGTAGCTTAGTTGGTAACTATTATTTGGAACATTATTGGAAGAGTCGAGGTTTGAATTCCAAATTTTTTACCTCTCTATACTTATGTGCGCGAGTCTTATCACTAGTCTACCAGACAAAAAAAGTGTGACATATCGCACAATGTGTTGTTCTGATATCAACAAAATTCCAACAATTTTTTCTACAATTCAGTCAATCGAGTTGTGTGTGAGCTCTCTCTTGATCATTTTCAAATTGACTTTGGCTTCAAAGTGTTTTGTAAGTAGGCCACTATGATTCTACAGGCGGCAGCTGCGATGCAATCGCAAAACACAAGGTACATTTTTATAAGTTATCCAAACTTCATTTAACTACTGATTAACCTATTTGTAATGACAAGCACCCAAAATTAAATAAAAAATTGCTCTTCATTCTTAATTATAATAAGTAAAAGTGATTTTTTATTTTTTTTCCTGTAAATTTAACTCAATTGGTAGAGATATTGTATATATATGCAGGAGACCGGAGTTCGAACTCCGATCATCCCACATACATACCTTAAGGATGTAATTTCTCACCGCTATGTTGATAATTTCACTATATATCAATCAATTCTCATCACATAACTAAATATAAAAACATATATTTATTTATAATGTAAGAGAAAATATTTGAGTGGTTACAAAATTATGAACATACATAAAATGCATAATATTTAATAATTTTTAAAAATACATGTTATTTAATTTTTATATCTTTTTTTATATTATTTTTGTAAGTATTTCTTCATACTACAGTAATTTGGCGTTGGATGCCGTATTATTCTCTTCTAAATTGTACTGCTTAAAAATCATCCTCCGAATAAAACAATTGTATTGTAAGAAAAGTACACTAAAAAAATGTTTTATTCTTCTCGTTATCACACCCCAGACCAAAACAGAGACATAAGGTAAATTTGTTGACCACTGTTTGACTGTGTCATGATTAATTAACTACTACTATATAATCCCATCCTTCTCGATGTTTTTACAATTTTGCTAAATTAATCTTTGGCATACTAAAATTGCATTAAATTGAATCTGTAAAAAAAAAAAAAAATTATAGAAACAAAAAAAAATCTTTTTCTACTATATGCTACAGGGAGATCTCTACCCACATACTTTTTGTTCTCGTAATTATGTATTAAATGTTGTCCTTCTGTCTTAAAATGAATGTCTTCTACTAAGAAAGGTAACATGTGTGTCTCACCGTACTCTCTCCTTTCAAATACATTGATTATACAATAAACTTAAAAAGATCAATTTTGCTTATAAAATCTTAAGGATGGAGCATTGCATTGAAAAGTGAGAACGACGTTCATTTTAAAAAAAAATGTATTTCTAAAGTAACACTTATTTTGAGATAGAATGAATATCTATATATAAGCATGACAATGGGATGGGAAACAGATTTTGTTCCTCCAAACTAAAATCTATAAAACTTTGGTATTTCTACGGGCGTCCTGATTCTAAACGAAGATGAAAAGTAAAATTTAATTATCATCCCCTTTCTCATCTTTTAAAATCGAGGATAATTCAAACTTGAACTCAAACTTACCCAATTCAAATTTTTCCTATTTAAAATCAAGGAGAGTTCAGACGGATGCATGCGAGTACGAGTTCTGTCGTCGTGCCTATAATCTATAATTATGGAGTAATATCTTTTTTTTTTTAAAAGAAGAGGACATTGTATACGGCTTTTCTAAAGACTAAAATACATCATAATTGCTTCTATAGTACGTTGAGATGAAGTCACCAACTCTGACCCAACGTGCTTCCCCATTTGGTCTATATATATAGCCAAACACACCCTTTAGTTTCCATACCATGTTACAAAGTAAGAGAAAAAATTAAAGCATCTATATTCAATATTAATCAACCTCTCTGTTTTCCTCTGTCTCTCACATAACACAATGGAACAAAAAATGAAAACCACAACTTCTCCTCCTCAATTACCAATCCATATTCCCATTCACACCATGCTATCAAACTCAACACCATCTTCATCTTCTTCACCTCCTTTACAATCTCCCACGCCTTTCCCTTCACCGCCTTCTCAATATTCTCCTCCTTCTGCCACTCTTCGACCACCATCTCCTCCTCCACCAATTGTGGTTAGCCCTTGCGCTGCGTGCAAGATCCTTCGTCGCAGGTGTGTTGAGAAGTGTGTGTTAGCTCCTTATTTTCCTCCGACCGATCCACTCAAGTTCACAATTGCTCATAGAGTTTTTGGAGCTAGCAACATCATTAAGTTTTTGCAGGTAACATACATTCATTATTCACCAATAAAAAAATCATCGTCATCATTATTTTTGACTGATTCTAATTCAATCTTACAAAATCAGTTATAGTTATGACTGGTTCATTCCGACATTCATGGCATGACATTTTCTTGAAAAACAAAAAAAAAAATTAGTTGAATTGTCTCATAACATTTATAGGAAACAAAATCATTGATTTTGGTCAAAAAGTGGATGGAAAAGCTATCAAAAGGGGCATACCTAATTGATAGGCATGCATGATGTGTTGTTTTCTAACTTCCTAACTCATCAAAGCTATGCATAATTCTTTCTTCTTTACATTCTATAGTAACAACCAACCATTACCTTTTTTTTTAATCTTTTTTTCATGAAAAAAGTAAAATAAAAACAATGGACAAAGTCAAATACTAACAATTAATTTGCATATTACTTGTTTATCATCATTTCTTTCTCTTTAATCCCCATGGCCATAGTGTAACCACCACATCTTATCACAAGTCAAAATTAATTAGGTGCCCACATTTTGGAATCTTTCCATTTTGTCTAATAATTATGGTCAATGAGGCATGAAGTATCATTTTTCCAAAATATAATACTTGTGAGAATTTCTTTATATGTTTTTCAACTTTAAATACATTTTTTTTATGGTTATAAGAATATTATGAATTTGAGAAAATTGTGGTTAGTTACAAAAAATTTAAGTTAAGAGCAGCACAAAGAGTAGCTAAGCAAATGCACATAAATTTGCAGCTGAACTCTGAATTATCAAGCCCTATTTCTCTGAGAACCAAAAAACTAATACTAAAAAAAAATGCACATAAATTTTGTCGCTTTCCAAATCATCATTCCAATTATGATTAAGAGTTTCAGTTTGTAATTAACAACATAAAATTGGACTAATTTTTCAGGAACTACCTGAACCTCAAAGAGCAGATGCTGTTAGCAGCATGGTTTATGAAGCAAATGCTAGGATAAGGGACCCAGTTTATGGTTGTGCAGGTGCAATATGTCAACTTCAAAAACAAGTTAGTGAACTACAAACACAGCTAGCAAAAGCACAAGCTGAGATAGTGAACATGCATTGCCAACAAGCAAATTTAGTGGCATTAATTTGCATGGAAATGAGTAATCAATCATCACCACAAGACCATAACATGATAATTAATCAGCCACAACCTCATGTTGATATGAGTTGTTTCTTAGAAGACAACAATTTTGGGTCTGCTTGGGAGCCTCTATGGACATGAAATTAATTAATATGAATTATTAATTTATTATCATGTGTTTTAGTTATATGACTTAATTAAATCTCTTAATTAATTAGAGTATTAGTCTTTCCATTGTAATTGTAAAACTTAATTTCCAAACTCCAAAGTGGGGAAGACTAGAGCTAATGAAAATCTTACTGAGGGAATATTTCAATAAAAGTCATATTAATTAGTTATATGGTAGATATGGGTCATGGTGTATTTGATTCTTCATTAGTCATTTCATGAGCCAAACCTTTTTGACAATAGAAAAAATTAAAAAGGAAAAAACAAGAAAAAACACAATTGAATGATGGTGATATTCACTGAATTTATATTTGATATTATGGTGAGTATGCAAAAATTAAGATATATAATTTACCGTAATTTTGTCAAAGCTACATAGTATATCTTTTGAAAAGGTTATACTATAAAGTTTATGCAAAATTACGGTGAATCATCATAATTTTGACATACTCGCTGTAATACCAAATATATATTAAACTAATGATTATTATATAGAGAAATTATATAGAAGAAAAAAATTAGTACTAATAGCTATTTTAGTTTGAGTTAGTTATAGTCTTGACTCTTGAAACAGGTCTTTTACTGTTTGGGACCACATAAACCAATTTTTCTCTTTTCTTTTAAATTTTTTTGAGAAAAACAAAGTTTTTAAGCCTTTCTTGTCAAACCGTGGACAATGTGAAAGTTGCTTTAATTTTTGACAAAATAAAAATCTTTCATTATCATGTAATAACATCACAAAACTACAAATTTAGCTTTTGCCTGCAATAACATAGCATTACTAATTAATCTCCTTTGCCTCTTTTTTCTTTAATAAATGAAAAGTCTACGTGGGTTTGAGGTACATACCAAGGACAAATAACATAGCATTACTCATATATTATGTTTTTCATAAAGCTTTAAAAACTATAATTTTTTCATAAAGCTTTAACTCATGTTTTAAAATTTGAGTAAAATTTTTCTCTTAAACCTACCAAATATCAAAAGAATGAAATAAAATTCTTCAAAAAACTATTGAGAAAATATTATTTAAAAAGATTAGACAAATAAGAAAAGGAAATCTACCCAAATTGTATCATATCATTGTGTTTTAATTCCATTAAGACAGGTTTCCCTTTGTGGAAAGACCCCTTTGACTATTGTGCCATTCCTTCAATCTAGTATCTTATCCATGTTCTTCTTCCTATTAATAAAAGAACCAAAAGTTGTCTTTTTACCTCGTTATTGGAGTTTATTTTGTCCTCTACAAAGGGAAGGCTATGGAGATAAGATAACCTCCTTTCCCTTTTGTACATTAGTTATCCATCAATTCTATCTAAAAATATTTATTTGAACTTGCTTAACATTAATTAAGAGGTTGAATGGTTGATACATATTTTACTTGACCCTAACAAGTCCTTGGATTTTGCCCGGGCCAATTTGTAGGCCTAATCAGTTCTAAACTAAGTTGAACAAACACGATGCTAACTAGTCAAATAGAAATAAGACAAGACTGACTTATTGGGTTGAGTTATGCTCACCTTGTTATTTTTCAGTTTAACATCTAGTGCATGATAAAAAAAAATTGATATCTCATATGTTTCCATTAAAGATGATATAATGCCAGATAATTTACTAAAAGGGGAAGGTCCATAGGATCGTTTTTGACAGTGCCATAAAGTTATATAGTGTCCATTTTTTTATTTTTATATAAGAGGTATTTTCATGGGTTTGTCTTGATATCGCGTTCATAACGTTGTATTAAATGATCCCAGACGTTTACTTTATGTCCCCGGCCAGAACCACAGGTGCAAGTTTCCCTACATGTGGCTCATCCGCGCTATCCTGGGCTCTGCTCTAACCGAGGCTATTGCCTTGTTCGCATTAATGATCGAGATTAGCTACCAAGCGGGGGAGGTTCAGGAGACCGATGGATGATAGGGAGGTGGGTGGGAAATCAAGAGAAGTGACAAATGATACTCTTAATGGATTTGTCCATTTTCATCCTTTTGAATGGGGCAAGAGCCAGCCCATTCTTATAGCATCCGAGGTAAATAAATGCTGACATAACGACGTACCACATGAGTGGATATATAATATAGGAATCTATATCTGTCAAATCACTCATGTTTATCGGGAAAGTTGAGAACTCAGAGTTCGAATATCGGCCTTTCCAAAAACTTATTTTTGTGAACAATTTTCATTTTAGAAATCGGTTTTGTATGAATGGATTTGAGTTAGATTAATTCAAATTTTTAAGATGATATTAGAGTCAATTCAAGATCCATTTGAGACACGTGCTATCAGATTTTCACTATTGAGTCATCCATTATTTATATTCATGTACCAAACATAGTAGTGTTGGGTATGAGATGATGTGTTAAAAGCCCTACATTGGTTGAGAGACGGTTTGAAAATATATTTATAAGTAGGGTAAACCTCAACTTACAAATCACTTTGTATAGATAAGTTAGGTCCAACCCAAATTTCTAAGAAGTAAAAACTCTTTATAAACTCATTTAACTCTTGGGTCTGTTTGATCTGCAAAATATAAGTACTGGACATAACAGTATAGGACAGTACAAGACAGAACAACACATGACAAACGTTTAAAGTATGTATTGAACAAACTTTGTGTAGTACGATATATGGTGACAAAAGGTTATTTTGGTATATTTTAGACAATTTGTTCGACAAAAAGGTGTTCTGTGGTTCTGTGAGGACAAAAATTTCAGTTTTTGTTCTGCCTCTTGGCCCCCAATTTATCCGGTACTAGAAACAGTTTTAAAATCAAACACCGTCCAATATAAATTGTCATATCCAGTCCGCTAACCATTGAACATATGTAACATAACATAGCACATGTTGATTATATTCTGAGCATAGAAGGGATTCTGTTATTTATTGAGTTGGTTGTGTCAAGCTAGTATAATTTTACTTCATGATCTGACTCAATATATGAGTGAGAACAGTTCTTTAGATTCGGAAGACTTAAACAAATGATTAGGTAGATGGAACACTTCCATCATTTGGTTAAGTAGTAATTAAAACGCGCTTTGTTTTAATCTTACAACTTTAACCTTTTGTTATTCTTCTCGTTGCCCAAAAAAACGCGTTACAAACTCTTTGCTACGTTTGTGGTTTTAATCACCTTATGTCATCTCACGTGCAAGCTGCAATCCTCATTCATTTGTGCATGCCACTAAGGGTGAAATAAAAAGCTATGAAAACAAGCACAAACACAAACTAAAACTAGATAGCTTTTAATGCTTTATCTCATTGTTTACAACTTACGCTAAAAAGGAATATATTGTTTTGACAACCATGTGCTCTGTTTGAGTACTCCTCCCATGTCTCATCATATACAATTCACCAAACAATTGTGACATAGAAATTTAAAGCCCATATATATGGTCAAATTTCTAGACTTTTGTAGCTTCCGTAAAATTACATCGGTTGAATCATAATACAAAACATGTAAATTTTGTTTTGACGGTCATGTGTTATGTTGAGGTACTCCCATGTGACATCATATAACATTGTTATTGACAATGATAAAGAGCTAAATTTAAGAAGTCTTGTGACCTTTTGGGAGTATCTCAACATAGCACATTGTTCTGGTGTACCTTAAAAAATATATGAAATTTATGTGACTTGGATTTTAGGGAGTTGTCAAAAAACTACGAGACTCGAACTGCAATCAAAATATTTATATATTATCCACCAATGTAGTCTCTACATTAATTAGCTTTGGCATTTGACCTAAAATCACATTGAGATATGAACTAAGCTCTTGTCAAATAAAGATAAATCGACGTCATTAATGTTGGATTAAACTTTAAATTAACTACATAAATTAGTTACTTTTAAACGGCGATGAATGCTTTTTTTTGACAGAAACGGCGATGAATGCTAGTTATAGACCTTCATGTCAATTTTAATTTTTCTTTTACTCTTCTTGTCATTGTGAACGACTTTGTATATTTGTAAATAACTCATCAATTGCGTATAAAGGTTGTGCTTGGTATTTTGAAATGGAATTCAAAAGTCAAGACACAAATGACTTGAATTTGTAGTGAATCAATGAACCCAGTCTTAATTTGAACCATATGTGTGTTTGATTCTACAATCTCATGATTATGATACCTACATTCACTAAACACATCATTCACGATACTAACAAAACAGATTATTTATTAATGTGAATATCAAATGGATGGAATCAGAAATTTCTTCCTATACTAGTAATTCCACACGATTGTTATACTAATATTCAATGTATGTTAGAATGTTAACATAGTTCATTTCTTGAATATTATGATGTTTTTAATCTCATGCTTCTCGAAGTTGTTCAAATTATACTAAGTCGCTTTCTTGGTCTTAAGATCCCCCCTTAGCACGATAGATTGAACTTCAAAGCTCACAAGTTAGAAAATGAGTCTCTTATAAGCAATACTAGAAACGGGTGAAAGCATACTTGACTTAATTAGAAGGCAAAACATGACTTGTATTGCATGATTTTTCTAATTTATTGATCAGTTAGCAGCCCTCACGACCGAGTACTAGACTCTTTTTTTTTTTTATATCTTAATTTATCTTCTTTTTTTTTGCTTAAATCAAGTACCATATGCGCACAACAACTGCAGAGATTAATCTTTTGAACTTTGAGGACCTAAATGAAGAGCTAACTCTCCATGAGTTTTAACGCAACTGCATGTCTAAGTCAATGATCGAACTCAGGACCTTAATTAATTTAGAAGAGAGTAGCGTCATCTCATCTAAGCACTTTTGGGTATCGTTAATTTATCTCTAACTAACTAACTAGTATTATGGAGCTTTTGTGTGAAATCCTTGAATTTAAGTAAAAGGGATTAGTGTGCATTTAATGTTTTTAGCTTTTCCAAAAGGGCTCTAATGATTATATTTGTAGAACTAAAATAAAGGTGCAGCCCTAAAGCAGCATATATATATATATATATATATATATATATATATATATATATATATATATATATATATATATATATATATATATATATATATATTACTCGGTATGACCAAAACGGCCACAAAATTAATGTTGTGACTTGATGGATATTTTGTGCACACATTATTAGTTATTATATTCCCACTATATATGTGTCACTATCTAACCCGTCAAATAAGTACACGATTAGTAATGGTACTTGTTTGATTTGGTTACATATGAAGTCAAATACTTAAGAGGATTCTAAATTATATACTATTGTATAACTAATAATGGGAAACTATTGTCAAAAGAAAAAAGAAAAAAAACTAATGGGAAACTATATGCACATATATGACATGTTGTACATTGTGAGTGGAAAACATCAAATATGAAAGAAATTAACTACCAATTATAAGTCATGGTCAGGGAAAGTACGGAGAAATATCTTGTCTTGTCCATAAAAAATCTAGACATTATGCAAAATACGATCTCCACTGCACTCGAACTAGCCCTTGTTGACCCTTGAGATCATAAGAATAAGAGCAATGTTATTCGGTAAAAATGATTTACACAGGCAGATTTGGCTTACTATATATATGGGATTTGATATATGTTGTTAATTTAAAAGTTAGTTTTAGAATGTCAGTTTTCAACCGTGAATTCTTATTTAAGTGATTAGTTGAGGGAGTAACTTTATCTTCAATTGTGAGTTTTTAACTTCAAAGAGCATTAAGTATGGTGAGTGAAGATATATTTACTACCAAATGATTAACACTCTCGTTTCTAGAGAAAGGGGACTGGATAATTCAGATTTCGATTGTGAGATAAGTAAAGTTTGGTCAATATTTATTTTTACCGGTAGTTAAATTTCGATTTTTCTGAATGATTCATCTTAGGGGACTCATTAATAACTTGAACTTAATAACTTAGTTTCGCATGATTTATTCTTAGGTGTAAACACTATCTACAAATCTCCATCAATAGTTGACTTTATCCGCATGAAATCTCCACTGATAAGAACTTGCAGATGGAGAGGAAATTGCCTAAACTGAATTCCTTTGAACTCTGAGTTTTGGAATTTTGTTTTTGGCCTCCTTGACGGGTTTCCTGATAGTAGGGAAACATGAAATGGGGAAATTGTTATGAGATAATTTGCAGTCTTGAAAAGGAAAGTCTTGTACTTTGATTTTAAATTTTTAATTTATGAAAAAAACTTTTAGACGCAATTTGATTTATGAGAAAATTAAAATTAATGAGTTTGAATAATGTACTATTTTTAATACACTTTTGGTATGTTTGTTTCGGAGATTAAAATTATAATCCTAGGAATATTATTCCCAAAAACATTATTATCAGGAATATTAGTTTCGTAATTTGAACAAAAGTAATTTTTAGTTTCTTATTTTTTTTTATCAAATAGTTTAGTAACTAGAAATTTCACCGTAAAGTAAATTAGTAGAGTGTTTGAGGTTTAAACTCTGACTTTGTATATATGATACGATGTCTCTACTAATTGAGTTAAACTCGCAGAGACTAGTTTTCCTATAAGTAAAATTGAATATTTGGTCCTTCATTTTTACAATCTTTGAGTTTTTTTTCTTCTTCCACCATTTTAATTATTTCCTATAATAATATATTTAAATCTATCAAAAATTAATGTAATCTAAGGTCTGTTTGCTGCACATGATAGGAAGAAAAGATAGGATAATACTATCATATCCTAATTAAATTTGATGTTTGGTACACCAATAAAAAATGATAAATTAATCCTTTTTTAATTCTATCCTATTACTCTTTGTTATTCTTATCCTTAATTTTTTGTGGGTTAGCAAACTGATAAAAATACTCGCCTTCTATGTTTTTAAACTCGCTCGCTTTAATTTCTCCTCCAATGTTTCCAATGTTCCACCTCTCTCTAGTCTACCGATGCTGCTCTCTTGCACTCCCTCCTCTCACGCTTTCTAAGATTATTTTTGTTTCGCACTCCCTCTAAACACATGATAGGATAAGTGTTAGGCAAATGCTAACATGTGCCCTAAGGGCACATTTTAAGGTGCATTTAATTAACTAATATCCCACTTAATTTATTTTAAAAATAGCAATAATCAACTTTATTAATTAAAAGATATGGTCAACTATATTTATTACCTATTTAAAAGAATTGAAAATGCAAAATATGATAGGTTGCCAAATTTGATTTATGATCACGCGCTTGGTAATACGACCATAATTATATACATCCAATTTTTTCTTGGTTTGTTAACAATCAAGCTTATAGTACTCCAAGTAATACTTGATTTATGCTAACTTGTGTTTTTTTTTTCGGTGAACAAAATCGAGTATTATAGTATTATGTTGTAATGGTAACGATTGTTAGTACTATTTTAGCTTTTCAATTGCTAATATGTTTTAGAATTTTATAATACTTACTATAATGGGCCAGTGGAATGGGCCAATGCTTAATGAACATCCACCAAATTATTCATAACACTCTCCCTTGGATGTCCATCGAGGATATGCCTCGTTAAAACCTTACTAGAGAAAACCCATTGGGAAAAAATCCTAGTGAAGGAAAAAGAGTACATCATCATTTGTGTGTGAACTGCCTCATTAAAAACCTTACCAAGAAAAACCCAGTGGGACAAAACCATGGTTAAGGGAAAAAGAGTGCAGAACATATTTATATCTCCCCCTCATAAAGATAATTATATATGAGACGAAGAAAATCAAATAATCTTATGTAGTTGTAGTAGTTGCTCAAAAGTTTTACTTGAAGCTGACTTTGTAGAAAGACATGTCTTATCTTCTTTATCATATAATCTTCTCCAAATATGTAGTTTGTGCGACATTATCTTCATGTTGAATCGTTGCAAGAACCCTTTAGAAGAAAACTCACAAATTCTTGTATCTGATGAATCACACACTTCGACCAAATCACATTCTTGATTTATCTTCTATAGTGCTCAACTTTTCTCGTCATTTTGTTTCATGATATTGATATTGTTGTTTGTTTCATAGATCTCAATGAGTAATTGTACTTCTTCATGTGAACATATAGTTTGTTTGTGATCTATACCTTTACGAGGATTAAACAAATTACCTGCATATCTAAAATAACAAAATATATATTTGATGATATATTGACAACAAATAATAGGTCCATAATGTTTTGACCAAAATTGAACTAAAATGTGGTACTTCAGGACCAATTAGTTCTTCATCATTTACTCGAACTCTAAAATATTATTCAAATACTTATTTTGTAAGAAATGACAATATTTCAAGCTCTTAAGGAGTCTCTTGATGATATTTTTATCATCAACATAGATAGATAGAAAAATTCATTGCCAAATATTTTCTTAAAATGAACAAATTGTCATTTTCATATTTCTCACTTGGAAATATTCAACAAGAGTATTATACAACATGCATATATATTGCTCGAGTATTTAAGGAGACTTATTCATGTTTATTAAGTCACCTTTTCAATAGTTTGATATATGTGTCTCACGAAAATTAAATCCATTTGGGATTTTCATATAATTATCAAGTGAGATGATTTTCATGTAATCATCATTATTAAGTGAGCCATTCAAATACATATATTAAACTTAATCAATTATAAAGAAGTTCTGAATTCACTTCAGGTGAATATGTCTCTTGAAAATTAATGATAGACGTTTATCATTATTCTTTAATAATGAGTCAAACTTTAAATATTTGTATATTTTCTTTTCTCAAATAGTTTGAAATGTACGTCTCGTGGAAATTAAATCCTTCAAGGAGTTTTATATAATTCACACTAACAAGTGAGCCATACAAATATATCGTGACGCATTTTTCAAATAAATTGAATTTTCCATGTGTTAATAAACTTAATCAAGTAAGACTTAATCAAGTAAGAAAAGGATTTTGATTTCACTTCAGGTGAATATTTCTCTTCACATTCAATGGCAAACTTTTACCAATATGCTTGAATCAAGCTTTTAATGTTTGTATGTCAACATTTTCTATTCACACGAAAATTAATTCGTATCTATCATGTTTTACATCTTCAGGTGTATGGACTGCTGGTCCAAAAATCTCCACTTTGCAAAGTGACTTTAATTACGTAGCAATTGCGTTTTCATTTAGACAATCATTGTCTATAATTCTCAATAGAATTTAGTTCATGATCCTCATTAACTCCTTTCACAAATAGCGCTATATTATATATAAAATATTGTTAACGTTGACTTCCTTTCGGTTCCATCATATTCCATTCGTGACATAATTTTCATTCATGACATAATTCGTCGAGATCTCTTTATTATCATAAATTTCAGGTACCTGAGAAGTTCTTCTGGAACTTATAACTCAATTATGTCAAATACTCTTTTGACAATTTCATATCCTCACTTGGGTCATCTTTCTTTTTAGCTCATTTTCTTATTTGAGGATTTTTTTTTTCTTCATTGGAACCGATTGATCTACCACGCTTCAGGGTGGTTAAAATTCATTTGCAATATAAGACTGTCCATCAGGGACATCCATTTTGATTTGGAGCATTAGCAGCTAATAGTTGATTTCATAAATTTTGCAAATGATTTATCTTTTGAACATTTGATTTAAACTATGAGGATCAATGTGAGATAATAACATTAATTTATTTCAAGTGATTCATTTGAACTTCTGGTTCATATTTTTCAGCTGGTTATTCTCCCCCCTAATATTGGGAAAATTAATTCATCACTTGAAAATCAGCCTACAGGGCTGTAAATAATTCTCCAATTTTTGGCTCAAGATGATTTATAATAGATGGAGATTCATATCAAATACATTTTCCCAATATTCTTTAAGAACCGTTTAAATGCATTCTATTGGAGCAATTACACATACACAACACATCCAAAAATGCTTATATGGGAATCATGTTTATAAACAAAGTTCAAATTGTAAATTAGGAGAGAACTTATAATAACTTGTTGGCTTGATACGAATTAGTATCTCAATATACATGTTTGAATGTTCCCAAAATATAAATTAGAAGTTATGATCTCATAAGTATCAGTCATGTGCTTACTTTAGACGTCTAAAGAATGGATCTTCTAGTCCATTTTTGTATGATCATATTCTATTCGATATCGATTTCAATTGACATACGATACTTATCAAATATTTTCTAAGAATTCAGAAAATGAGATTTTAGCAAAACTATTTGAGAAAACAAACTCACAAACTTCTGGTTGTGAGTAAACATGCATGTGACCAATTTAGTTGATGCATCAATTCAAGTCACAAAATATCTAAATGGTCAAAAATCTCAAATTATCAATTTCTTTTGGGAATTAGTAACCGATAAAAATTATTAGAATGAAGGAACTTCAGGCCCTTCACTATATATTTATAGTTTTTTTTTTCCGCATCATAATAAATCCGGGATGACCCAACCGGTATTGCCAACAACAAATTTAATATGATTTGTAAACTTCTGGTTTACAATAATTTGTGCTTCAATTGCATTATTATATATAAAAGTGTAGTATAAACTTCTGGTTTATAACTTTTTCATTACACTTAGTTTATCCAAAATATGTGTAGTAAATTAGTAATATATAGAGATATTCAACATCTCTTCATTTCTTGTTTCCATATTGATATTCATATATCAATGAAAGAAGATTATACTTATGCAATCAATTATTCTGCAAATCAACATCTCCCTTATTACTGGGCTGAATTGTTACTATTGTCATTTATGTCCGTTTAAAAACGTTTCATCATATATTAGCAAGTGAGTGCCCTTACCAATCATTGGTACATTTATATAAATGAGCTCCAAGCAAACTTCAGGTTGCCACTCGAATTCTTCCTTGCAAATGGAGCCAATAAACTTTGATGACTTTACAAGTCATCTCAAATAGCCACAAATCAACGGCAAACCAATATATAATAATAAAAAAAAACCTCTAATAATAAATCAATGCAAGGATAATTTAATACTCAATTGTCTTAATAGTTCATCAAAATAATAATTTCAATAACAGTTTGCAAGTGAGCATTCTAATAACAACAAGACAATATAAAATTTACAAAATATTTACAAATATTCATATAAATAACATTTGGTGTAATAATTATCGTAAAAAAAAACATTTGGTGTAATTATTAACAAAATTGAGCCTAAAATAAATTTCCAAATAGAACACTTTAACAAAATAATTAACATTAGTGGTACAACTTTTAAAGTGAAAGAGAGTTTATCATATAATATTTTAGGCTCAAATCGTGAGATTATATAGTTTAAAATTATATATGATTCTCAATTCTCACATTCAATCAACACCAAATATTTAAAAATTTCACAAAATAAATTCAAATCCCATAAACCAAGGATATGATATTAATATTAAACAAATATTCTTGAATTGAATATATATATAAAAAATATTCTGGGTATAAATTATAATTAAATTTATTTCCAAAAGAAAAAAGATATGATTAAGGTATGAATTATAATTTTATTTCCAAAAGAAAAAAATATCAATTAAATTGATTTATTATGGAAGAAAAATATTTTCTTAATAAGACACAATTCATACCTTAAGCATTGTAGTAGCTGAAATAATTCATAATAACACATAGTACAAAGTTATCGTATAAAATAAAATGAATAAAGTATTAAGTCATGCACACCTTTTATTTTAGTAACTTTCAAACTTAGTATATGAAAGTAACAGGAAACATCATAATTGTCAAATATAATGTAAATAAATAATCCATTAATTCATGATTTAAAAAGGTTAATATTAATAGGTAGTATCACAATTACAAAAATTTGGCTAATAGAAATCACAAAAGAAATTAAACGATATGATATTTCAATTGATATTTGAAAATTTGTCAAATCAACTAGTTTTATTTTCAAAACAAATCATTTAATTTCAAATGAATCAATCATAATACTTCATTAACCGATAATGTAATAAATTGAAAACAATAAAAGAAAGAAATAAAAGACATTCAATTGTTTTCAATGAGATTGATTGACCAAATTAACATATGAATGACATTTTTTTTTTTTTTACGGTACATATGAATGACATATGAATGTATTAGTAGTGTACTAAATTATTGAATTCTTTTGGAATTCACACGGAATAATCTTGAGTTCTTCATGAACTACCCTTTTGTTTCATCATATATTAGCAAGTGAGTGCCCTTACCAATCATTGGTACATTTATATAAATGAGCTCCAAGCAAACTTCAGGTTGCCACTCGAATTCTTCCTTGCAAATGGAGCCAATAAACTTTGATGACTTTACAAGTCATCTCAAATAGCCACAAATCAACGGCAAACCAATATATAATAATAAAAAAAAACCTCTAATAATAAATCAATGCAAGGATAATTTAATACTCAATTGTCTTAATAGTTCATCAAAATAATAATTTCAATAACAGTTTGCAAGTGAGCATTCTAATAACAACAAGACAATATAAAATTTACAAAATATTTACAAATATTCATATAAATAACATTTGGTGTAATAATTATCGTAAAAAAAAACATTTGGTGTAATTATTAACAAAATTGAGCCTAAAATAAATTTCCAAATAGAACACTTTAACAAAATAATTAACATTAGTGGTACAACTTTTAAAGTGAAAGAGAGTTTATCATATAATATTTTAGGCTCAAATCGTGAGATTATATAGTTTAAAATTATATATGATTCTCAATTCTCACATTCAATCAACACCAAATATTTAAAAATTTCACAAAATAAATTCAAATCCCATAAACCAAGGATATGATATTAATATTAAACAAATATTCTTGAATTGAATATATATATAAAAAATATTCTGGGTATAAATTATAATTAAATTTATTTCCAAAAGAAAAAAGATATGATTAAGGTATGAATTATAATTTTATTTCCAAAAGAAAAAAATATCAATTAAATTGATTTATTATGGAAGAAAAATATTTTCTTAATAAGACACAATTCATACCTTAAGCATTGTAGTAGCTGAAATAATTCATAATAACACATAGTACAAAGTTATCGTATAAAATAAAATGAATAAAGTATTAAGTCATGCACACCTTTTATTTTAGTAACTTTCAAACTTAGTATATGAAAGTAACAGGAAACATCATAATTGTCAAATATAATGTAAATAAATAATCCATTAATTCATGATTTAAAAAGGTTAATATTAATAGGTAGTATCACAATTACAAAAATTTGGCTAATAGAAATCACAAAAGAAATTAAACGATATGATATTTCAATTGATATTTGAAAATTTGTCAAATCAACTAGTTTTATTTTCAAAACAAATCATTTAATTTCAAATGAATCAATCATAATACTTCATTAACCGATAATGTAATAAATTGAAAACAATAAAAGAAAGAAATAAAAGACATTCAATTGTTTTCAATGAGATTGATTGACCAAATTAACATATGAATGACATTTTTTTTTTTTTTACGGTACATATGAATGACATATGAATGTATTAGTAGTGTACTAAATTATTGAATTCTTTTGGAATTCACACGGAATAATCTTGAGTTCTTCATGAACTACCCTTTTGAATTCTTAGGAATTCATAGAGAATAATATGAGTTCTTCAGGAACTATGCTTTTGAATTCTTCAGGAATTGACATAGAATAATGTTGAGTTCTTCAAGAACTATGCTTTTGAATTCTTCGGGAATTCATAAATTAAATCTGTAAGGCCGTAAAAACGGTGCGATTCATGCTACATGCTTTTGTGAAATTTACTTAGCAATTGAATTTTACAATTTTATCCATTGAGTTCTTCAGGAACTATATAATAAATCACTATCAATTTACAATCATTCAAGGATGTAGGAATATTGAATTCATCTAGAATTCATTGAAGAGAAAAAGGAAGTTGTTTTATTAGTTCTTCAGGAACTATATAACACATGAAAATATTTTTGATGTGCAATCCATTAGGGATGCATGGTGATAAATGGTGATATTTCGTAAGTTCTTCAGGAACAAAATTAATTTTTTCTAAGTTCTTCGGGAACTAAGATTATGAATTCTTCGGGAATTCATGTATTAAATGTCTAAGTTCTTCAGGAACTAAGAATAGGTTCTTTAAGAACCAAGATTATGAATTCTTCGGGAATTCATGTATTAACTTTCTAGGTTCTTCAGCAACCAAGATTATGAATTCTTAAATATGTTTATGTTCTTTTGGATGATCGAAGTGTCGATGTTTCACCATACAGGTGTCGGTCACGAAGCATAATGATGTTTCACCAGACTATTGTCGGTCACGAAACTCAAACAATATCAAACATCCAAGATACATATTGTAAATAAATAAATAGTTGATCAACATTTTATGTAATATTAATGATCAAAGTGTTATGCTTCACCATACAAATGTCGGATATCACGAAGCGTAAACAACATTGAATCAATTAAATACATAAAGAAATGATGCTTATTTATTTATTTAATTTTAATTATTATTATTTGATCTTTTATAAGTATACAAGGTTCAAACGATTGATAATCATATAATAATCAAAACTAAAAATTACTTTTGATTTGTAAAAATAGAATAAGAGTTGCGTACCTCAGTTGGTAAGCTCGTGCTGATAACGTGTTATAAACTAATGTAAATAGGAACAATAATATAGATTGAGAAGAGAGAAAAGAGAGAAAAAATAGTGTATGTTATTCACCACTAGGATTAGGGTTACAATATAGTGATACATAGTATCTATTTATAGGACAATATAATGGGCCAGTGGAATGGGCCAATGCTTAATGGACATCCACCAAATTATTCATAACATTTTTCACTTAAAAAGAAAAGTTTTGTAGCAAAAAAAATTTGACCAAACGCGTTATCATACATCAAGTATTTGGCAAGTATTATATATATATATATATATATATATATATATGGGAGGGATCAAATTACACCGGTGTAACATTTGAGTAATGTTACACTGCTCAATAACGCTTTAACGAATACAAATTTTACAAAATCCACCGTTGGATTGAAAGCTTATATCGTATAGATCATCTATGTTGAATTGTATAAAAATCTAAAATCGTTTGATATGTTTTTGAGATAGATCAAGATTAACGGTATTCAATAAAAACGCATAAACCATTAATTTTATAACATACTATTGACACTTATAACATACTATTGTCAAAAAATATTATTAATATTTATTTAAATGACTAGTCTTGTAGGTCTAAAATATTTTATTTGTGGCCTTAACCTTGACCACTTTAGCCAAACAAATTAAGAAAAAAAATTCACAAACCCTCGTTGATGGGTTTTTTAACTGACTTCCACCCGTGTTGACGACCCTAATTTTTTTGGGCAAACTTATTTAATTTAGGTGCTAACACACACCACCTCTTTACTTCGTAAATATAATTTCAGAATCTTGTAAAAAAAAATATATAATTTCATAATATAAAAGACAGAATAGAACATACATTATTTTTTTTTTTGAAGCAAGAACATACATTGTGAGTATGTAGATGTTTTACATCTACATTTAAATTAGATGTAAATGACAATATAATGAATTCTTACCAGAGTTTATAAAATCACCTTTAAAATCAAATATTTTTTTGGTAAGGTTTTAAAATAAAATATTTGTTTCTTATAAAAAATCAAATATAAAAAAAAAATAAAAATTGAAAGGAGATAATTAATTAAAATTCCTTTGTTTTTTATGGGAAAAATTCTAATTTTCTAAACCATTTATTGACCTTCCATTTACGAAAATTTCTCATCGCACTACCCCATTTTCTCACCACACCTCTGGAAATTCCATTTTTGCCCTTGCTCAAAAAATTCGGAACGCGTTTTCCGAATTTTTTTTGCCTTCAAAAACAACTTCGGAATGTGTTTTCCGAATTTTTTTCAAATTTGAACTAAAAAAATTCGGAAAACGCGTTCCGAATTTTTTGAGCAAGGGCAAAAATGGAATTTCCAGGGGTGCGGTGAGAAAATGGGTAGTGCGATGAGAAATTTTCTCCATTTTCAAGGCTTAAGCCCAACAATACGTTATGGTCCGGCCCATAATGAACCCGGCCCATTCTCCCAAACGTGACATAGCAATGGTAGTGATAGTGTCAAGGTGCGAGGCGAGTTCAGAGCATAAGCAAACAACACATCGAGAATCATAATCGCGTTTGAGAAGCGAAAGCGAAAATGAGCGGAACAACCAAAAAAGTGGCGGATGTAGCATTCAAGGCCGGACGGAACATCGATTGGGAAGGGATGGCTAAGCTTCTCGTCTCCGATGAAGCTCGCCGTGAATTCTTCAATCTCCGTCGTGCTTTCGATGAGGTTAACACTCAGCTCCAAACAAAATTCAGTCAGGTATGTAGATTTCTAAACAGATCTCGTTAATTTCATTATCGTATATTGTGTTTTCGATTTTCATCGTGTTGTTGTAATTTGGATTCCGATTTATATCTGTTTTATTGTTAGATGCTAGATCGATTGACTTTTAGGGTTAGATTTCAAAACTGAGGACAGATTTGAATCAGTTTATGTTGAATTCTGATATTTCCATTGTTGATTTTGATTTGGTTGATACTTGATGATGAAATGTTTTGGTGCATTTTAGGTTTCTCTTAATTTTATTGAGATATTTTGCTTGTTTATTTTCATCTTTTTCAGCTATTTAGTTTGATCTCTGTTTCAACGCACTAAGATATCAAATGAAGTGTGTTTCGAGTTATTGTATTTCTACTTTCATGATGCTGGACTGGAGAAATGTTTAACAAAAATTTTTCAGTTTTTTTTTTTTTTTGTGAAATATAAAATAACGTTCCTGTTGTGTGGCATTTAGTAGGGGAGTAAAGTAGAAGGAAAAATAGAGAAATCATCCACATTTTTTTAGAGAATTTTTGTAGGAAATGATAAATGAATGCTTTTTGATTAATATATTTTTAATCTTAAGAATATGATGACAGTATAGATTAAATTTGAAGAATTTATGTATACCCTCTAGAAACTTCCTCCAAAACAATTTTTGAGTTTCTCCAAATTAGCCGGATTTTGTATTATTAAGAAAAATGAATCCGTCAAAACTCTCCCCTTTCAAAATCAGCTATTCTACCCACTTGCTTCTTTTTCTTCTTTCAAAACCCTTCGTTCCCTTTCCCTCCAAACTCGCAAACAAAGCCTTGGAGTATATTTGGACGGAAGGTTTTGTTGTATGGGGAGGACTTACGTTTTTCTTTTAACTTACGGACACAAAAAATGTTTTTTAAAATCAATTGAAGTGTGCTTGAAGTATTATATGATCATTTATCATGCTGTTCTTTTAAAAAAAATTAAATCTCAAATATAATTTAAATATAGACTTGGTCCTCCCAAACCCTCCGAAAACCACCTCTCAAACAGACCCTTAGCTGAACACTTATGCATCATCTTTTGAATACGAGTCATGTACTTAGAGGCGTTTTGAATATTTTTATATTATATATATTATATAGCAGATGTTGCTTACTTTTAACTCTTACATATTTCATTGCTTACTAATTTCACACATTCTGCAGGAGCCTGAGCCCATAGACTGGGAATATTATAGAAAAGGGATTGGCACTCGTTTGGTGGATATGTACAAGGAGCATTATGAGAGTATGTTTTGAACTCTATGGTGAATGCCCCTTATATATATTTTAGGTTTCTTGATGGTATTAGTCTGGGATAGTTAGCCTGACCCATTTGATGGCAATAATATAATTGAATTAAGGCTGGTAAATTGATTATTGTCATGCACTTCCTTTTCTTGTGAGCTTAGAGTCATACATCCTTTCTGTGAATCCCTTTGATGTGCTAGTCAGTGGATATATCATATCTTGAAATAAATTGGTGGATTAGAAGCATAGGGGAATAGGCTTAGAAGCATATTGATAATTTCAACTTATACTGGTAGGTTGTTGTAGTCAATGTACCATATTATTTTGAAAGTCACGAGGCATCCTCCAAAATTGATATTTCATTAATAGACATTTTTTGCTGTGTCTGTTAATTGATGTCCTTGTGTTGAAGTACAATGTTTACTCTGGGGGTGTTGGTACTGTTTTGTTGTTATTCAATTATTTCCCCAATTTAAAAGGAAATACATAAGAAACTTGTCAGACCATGACAATATTTTCCTGTCTCCTTGTTGCTTTCAAAATATACCTTTGTGACCTATTCACTTGGGACTAGAATTTGGAAATTGTATGTGGTTTCTTGCAAGCTTAATGTTCTGCAATGCAAATGCATAATAGTGCTCAGCCTTGTGCTTCGGCTTCCTATTATTATCATATCACTGGTTAATGTGGAACTAATCATGCACTTTGGTTCCTGTTAGGAAGATTGGTTATTATTGAAATTTATGCTCGAAATCACCTGTGTGTATCAGTTTGTATTAAAAAATTCATGTAAAACCATACAAAGTGAGAAAATTGAGAGTTGAGGAGTTTATATTGACCATTCAAATTCTACATGTTGTTAAATCAACTTTTGATTTTTTTGCGATGCTTCTTTTTCAGGCATTGAGATCCCCAAGTTTGTCGACACCGTAACTCCTCAATATAAGCCTAAATTTGAGGCACTGGTAAGAAATAATTTGTCAACATATAGTCCTTATTTTGTCCAATTTCTCTCTTTCAATTAAATTACATATATTAAGTGCTGTATATGTGTGTTTTCTTGCTGAAGTTGGTTGAGCTTAAGGAAGCAGAAGAGAAATCTCTGAAAGAGTCTGAGCGTTTGGAAAAGGAAATTGCTGATGTGCAAGAGTTAAAGGTAATAGAAATCACCACATGGATTTTCCAGTTTTATGAAATTGAAAAATCTCTAAATACCATTGTCTATTTTCACAGAAAAAGCTTAGCACCATGACAGCGGATGAGTACTTTGAGAAGCATCCTGAGCTGAAGAAGAAATTTGATGATGAAATTAGGAACGATAACTGGGGCTATTGATTTTCAGAACTTCAAAGCGTAGCGAAACATCCGAAGTTGATGTTTTCCTTGCTTGTTTAATAAATAATAACTACATTAATTTTTTGTAACTTGGTTCTCTTCAGTTTAAAAGGTTCTTCGCATTTCCATTTTTGAAGTTGTCAAAATTTTATGGTGTTGCAGTCGTCATTTTAGAAACTGCTATCGAATGGTTTCATTTCAGACACCCAATTTCTGGAAAATGTTTTGCGGTTTTGTTTATAAATTGTGTGTATTTGGTAAATATATATAATTGTTTTGTTTCCATTTGATGGTAAGCCTGATAATTACATTACCATAATAATTAACAGTAACAAAGTTGACCCAGGTCACACAAAGCCCTGTGTTTGGGTTTGCATCAAATTGACCCTTTGTAAAGCCGGTACATGCTGCTCCTGCAGTGATGTGATATGACCCGTTTCTATCCATCTTCTCTTGTTGAATAGCATCCTCCTTTTACTGAGACACCATTCTTGGTGCTAGTCTTTCTTCATCCTTTGGTTTCAGTGCTGTCTTCTTGCCTAGTGTGCTTTCTTGCGGGCAGTTTAGGCCTTAGGATTAACCCTACCCTTTTCGTTCCCTATTGAAATTTCCTTCGCATTTTCTTCCTTTGTTTTCCTAATTTTGAAGGACAAAGTTTCACCGCATCATGGGACCTGCAACATGAAAAATTCTGCAGAGTAAGATCTGTATTGTGAGGAAGATAATCTAATTGAGACTGTTTTATTGATTGTGACTTTAACTATGTTTGATGTAGATGGTGTTAAAGAATGTATAGAAGAATGCAAAATTAGTTTCTTGAGAAAACTTGAGACAGAAGCCTATAGGTCTAACAATTTGGTGTATCACTTAAAGGTGTTTTTGGAAACAATCTCCAAAACATTAGTTGATAAATGACGAAATTGAGTCACATTAGTTGATAAATGACGAAATTGAGTCGGACAATGAGCAACATTGATCAACTGTCTTGTAAGGTTAGCTTAGTTGATATTTATTAGGGATATTATTGAAGGTGCTAAGGTTTGAATCCCGGATTTTTCACTTCTACACACTTTATAGTGCGAGTCTTGTCACCAAGTTACTAAACCAAAAAAAATATCCAAGGAGCAACCAAAATTTGTTAAAGCCTATATCCCGTTGATTTGCTTCACGATAAAAATGACAAATTTCCACATCTCAATGCAAATCTAACAAGCAACTAGCTTTCCTCACCAAAGAGCAACTCATAACACTATCAATCAAATCCGGCTTAATCAACTGAGATACAGTTAAAGATTCAACATAATAAAAGAAAAGAAAAGAAAAGAAAAGGTGGTCATACGAGTTTGAAACTTTACAAAGAAGAGTCCTAACTATATCAATAGTTTGTGACATAATCAAAGATGGGAATGGTTTCAGGGGATCAAAGTTCAAAAAGAATATATTTAACCTCGGTATATTAAAAAGGATTAAAAACATATTTAATTCTATTTTTATCCACCTTCTCAGTTTGGTAATACTGAAGGCTAAATTTCAAACCATGTTGAACCAACTGGCTTGTTCAATGAAAATTATCTTCATGCAACTCCTTATTTTGCCGCGTCCATACACAATGCTGAATGGCATGATGCTCAATAATCCTGCCAAACAACACCACCATTCCAAATTCCAACTAACATTTGAATTAATGTTGAAAATTGAAATTAATCCAATGTTGCAGCTTCCCATTAAAAAAAACAATCTCTAGCATCCACAAGAACCACGTTAATCTATAACGGCATAATGAGAGGACAATCTCTTAAGATCTACAAACCAGTTTAGTGCCACAGTTTGCACACATAGCATGAGCTAGTTCCAGTTTACTTTTGTTGTGATTAGTGAGTAATCTATCATATGCCTCACAAATAAAATTGAAAGAAAGTTAATGCTTATCTTTTTTTTTTTTTTCCTTTTACTTTTCACGAAAATCGCGAAAATTTCGTAAAAAGTGATTGCTTGATTATTTTTCTATGGCTGAACTTGAATTCAATCCTAAAGGAACTAACATCAATTCAACATTGAGATCAAGTTGGGTGGGTAGCTCAACTGGTTTGAGCTAAATGTTAAAATTGCTAAGGTTAAAAGATCTTAGTGAATAAACAAATTAGAAGTTAACAAAAATCGATGCATTGTCCGCCGTCTATTTTCATGGTCATAATTTATTTTATGTATATACAAGTCAATTGAGTCGTTGTAGTATAGTGATAACTATTCTCATCTGTCACGTGGCAACGACAATTTTTTTTCATTTAATTTTAATTTTTTTATTAGAGTTTAAGCTTATCCTAAAAAATAATAATTTTGGTGTCCCTAAACATCCGGTTCACTGAGCCACCTCTCCATCCAAACACCCTCTGAAAACCGCTACTAATAACATAGCGTATCAAAAACATCTCATCTTTGATTATGTCAATTGCCTGTTAATATAAATATGCCCTTATTTGTAAAGTCTCAACTCGTATAACCACTTCTTTAACCAATCATAACATTCGAGTTGTAGATTTCATTATGATGTGAAGTTTTTATCCACGTTACAACTATGTGTTATTGATGTTGCTTGTATGGGTAGATTGAAAATTTTAATCCAAGGTTGTTAAAAACTGATTTTAAATTGTATACTTTATGTGCTTAAAAAATTTTGTATACTTTATGGATTTTACATTTTTAGGTATGAATGTCGTGTTACATTGGAGCTAAAATTATTTTGAGTAAAATCGAAATTTAAAATGAGTTTACGCGATTTAACTCTCTATAAAATCAATAAAATCACTTAAACTTGTATGTTTTCACCTAACGATTCAAACTTTTTTTTTAGTCAATTCAAAAGTTCAAATTTTATCATATTAATAATAAATAAATACATGCGTCAATAAATAAATAAATACAATATCTTATGTAGAATTACGCTTATTTTTTATAATAGTTTATATTAATAATTATACGAGGAACAATTACTTACACTTGTAACTATGGAACCTAGGAAGCACAATAAGACTTAGATAAATAATAACTTTTAGTACCCGTGTGTTTCCAACAATGTATCCTATTTTTATGCAGGTGTGCGAAAAAAATAAAAAATAAAAACAATAGAAAAAGAATAGATGAAAACAAGTGAGAAACAAAAACAAATAAGTAATTATTATATTTTGATAAAATAACATAATATTGCAAAATTCTGTGCAATTAGTTAAATACAATAAGTTTTTTAAGTAGATAGGCGAAATGACTAATGACCTAGCAATTTCGACATTTCTATCAGTTAAGCTAAGAATGTGGACATTAAATATAATAGGTTATTTGATAAATGATATATAAATATTGTCAAAAAAGAAAGAAGATACATAGTATAATAGGATTTCGTAAAAATTAAATACAACAATACGGGTTAAAATATACAAGATATATTGAATACGTGATATGTAATGTATGATTCAAAGAGTCATATTTAATACGTAAAACAAATGAAAGACATATGATTTTTTACAATATATATTGATGGGAATATGGTAGTTGTGTTATTTGTTATTGAAATGCATGACTATATATAGTCATATTTAACTAATAAGAACGAGAGTCCGTCGAAAAAAACTAATAAGAAAGAGAGAAAATCAATTAAGTGTGAATTATCCAATATTTAAAATTTGTTTTTATTTAAAATTAATAATATATTAATTTTGTCATATTTTCTTTAATTAATATTCATAATACTTAAATTCTGAATTAAAAATAAAATTATTAATTTTATATTACATTCAAAATTAAATAAGTTAAAATATATATTATATATCATTTTAATATGAGGTAAACACTACGAGTTTACAAGTTTTTTTTTCCTTTTTCTGAACGACAAATATATTATTATTAATCAGGTCTCCGTACAAGACGGACATAGACCCGTAAAAGAGGCTACAAAACAAATACGTCGTATATAAACAGAACACCAGTTAAAACGAGTTGACGTGTATGCATGAAAACTAGATTCTGACAACCTTGTTTTAATCTTTGACTCTAGAGGAACTGAGGCGATGGGTGTGAAATTTTTTCCAAATTCATGCTGGATGAGAAAAGTGGTATCCTAATGTACCCTCTAAAAAATAAAACATGGGTATTATTAAACCATGGTTTTAACCACAAGAACTATATTCTAATAATAATTACTATATAATAGTAAGTTGATTGTAATTTTGTAAATGACACCATCAAACAAAAAATAAGCAGACTTGGAACCAACTCAAAATGGAATGACAATTAAATGAACCAAGAAACAAAATGATGTAAGATACAGAAGATTAACAAAATCTGTACATCAGGTGAAGAAAATAAATTGCACCTTTTTAGTTTGCAAAGTAAAACATGAATATTTTCTTTAAAAAGAAAAACCTGCTGCTACAAATGGCAGACTCATAAAGTATGAAATGAAGAAAAATGTGTATTTCAGAGCAGGATCAATGGCCTCACTGATTGAAACTCAAAAATTCCATGAGACACTGCTGACTATGTAACACATTAGTCTAAATTTCCAGTCTTAGCCTCTTCATTTTTATTCATGGCCTTCCTTGCTAACTCATAACCTGCAAAGTTCATGGCACCAAAAGGAGCAATCCAAAAGAATCTAGGAACTGCTCCTTTGAATAAGCCAAGGGGTCCCTCATGGCGGAGAATAGTGATAGCTACTAAGCTCATTGACACAGACCGACCTTGCGCAGTCAACGGTGTCGTAACAATAGCTGCCAAGCCAACGGATAAGGCTCCAACTGCAATTGTTTCCCAGGCCTCGAGTTCTCGTCCAAGTAGCTTTTGGACACCCTGTAGCATTCATGAAAGTATATATTGAGATTTCTCAGGTGGTATAATCCAAGAATGGTATCGTGATTTCTCAGAGGAAGTATGCAATTGAAATACGCACATTCATTTAGTTTCAATGAATTTACAATGCATAAATCTAAGAAAATTCCATAGACAAATCCAAAACCAAGAAGCACAACAGGTAACAATTTACGCACCTTTATAGATTCAGCATAAATCCCCATGCCAGCAACATAAAATGGAACCTCTCGACAAAGTGTTGCTCCGGTTCCACGAAAAAACCCCTTAAGACCATCTTGCTGCAAAGTCCCAACCAAAGCCTCGCCCACATTGTTGAAAAGACCAGCCTGCAATCTCTGCTTCAACACCTCACAGGGTATCCGGACAGCTGTTCCCAAAAACGTGCTACAGAATGATGCTATAGATTGTACCTATAGAAATGCATATATGCGAGACTTAAAGGTTTTAGAGAAGTACTGACAAACCAGACCCTTTCAAACAATATAATGAACCTATTGTCAACCATGGAAGATGTATCTTCTTGGCCGCTCTTTACACTGTCCCACCATTTGGTGGTGTGCGGAGAAGATATATCTGGCTGGGGAAGCGCTTTGATAAGTATGCTATCCTTGGCGACGATATTTGTATCGCCGACTCAAAGGTCGCAGAAGTCTACCGAGTGAGGATATTTTTACCAGTGAAAGGAGTAAATCTTGGCATACAACCATACATGGGTGATCACAACTAGAAGTTACTAAATGTTCACAACCATACAATAATAATTAACAGTAAAAAGTCGACACAGGTCACACAAAGCACTGTGTTTGAGTTTGCATCCTTTGTAAAGGCGGTACATGCTGCTCCTGCAGTGATATGACCCTAGTTTCTAGCCAGCTTCTCTTGTTGAATAGCATCCTCCTTTTACTCTGAGACACCATTCTTGGTGCTAGTCATTCTTCATCGTTTGGTTTCAGTGTTGTCTTCTTGCCTAGTGTGCTTTCTTGCAGGCAGTTTAGGCCTTAGGATTCACCCTCCCCTTTTTGTTCCCTATTGAAATTTCCTTTGCATTTTCTTCCCTAATTTAGAAGGACAAGGTATCCCTGCATCATGGGACCTGCAACATGAAAAATTCTGCAGAGTAAGATCTGTATTGTGAGGAAGATAATCTAGTTGAGACAGTTTTATCGGTAGTGACTTTAACTATGATGTAGATGATGCTAAAGAATGTATAGAAGAATGGAAAATTAGCTTCTTGAGAAAACTTGTGACAGAAGCATGTATAGGTCTAACAATTTGGTGTATCCCCTAAAGGTGTTTTTATTTTTTTTACTTATATAGAAAGAGGACTAAGAGTGTAAAATTAAATTTTCTTTTAAAAAAAGCTACACAAGAATCAAACAAGGGAAACAATCCCCGAAACATTAGTTAACAATACATGACCAAATTGAGTCAGACAACGATCAACTTTTTTGTAATGTTAACTTATTTGGTAGCGCTATTAGAGACATTATAGAGGCTAAGTTTGGAATCCTAAATTTTCCACTTCTTCACACTTTATAGTGTGAGTCTGGCCACTAAGCTACTAAAACAAAAAAATATCCAACTAGCAACCAAAATTTGCTAAAGCGTATGTCTGTTGATTTGCTTCATGATAAGAAATGACAAATCTTCACATCTCAATCCAAATCTAACAAGCGATGAGTTTATCATAAATTTATCATCCGTGAATCAAACGCCCCCGAAGTTTTTTAGGCACGAACTCACACACTAATTAAGACTATAATTAAGTGTGATATTGCTACAAACAATTTGAATTTGAATATTTGTACAGAGGATAAATATTGGCTCAAAACAAAAAGGTAAATATTAGCTCTAAAAGAAATTAAAATCAAAGTTATTATCATAGAACTGTAAAATAGAAGTTACAAATATGAAGCAAATAGTTAAACATTGAGTTTGTTGTTCCTAGGTACAAATATGAAAAGTCTTGTTATGTTGGTGGTTCTGCTACTCTTATTGTTCCTCCTATGGAAGATGCCATATAATACCAATTGATGAGGCAAAAATAGACACCAGCAAATATAAGAAACCCATATTGTATGCAGATGCGGAACCAAGGGTTGTTGATATCTAGTTGTAATTTGAAACTGAGTATGAAAAATATGGCAAAACCTTGTAGGGTGAAATAGGTGATTCCTAGGATTGCTAGCATCAACAAGTGTGGGTTTCCGTCGAACCGGCGCCAACAATCGGAGCTTCTATGTCAGATGGCGGAGGAGGTGCATTAGCAGTCGAAGACATTGTGTGAAAATGGTTATGAAAGAGGGAGAGGGTTTTGGCTGAAGAAGAAAATTCTAGATGGAAGTCAGTTTTTTTATATCGTGAGTTTGTTGGTATTATGAAAAGTCGACACCAAAACTCATGTATTCTCTTCTTTATATATAGTAATACTAAAATTATTACTATTGACTTTATAATTTATGTTAAATTATTTTTCAAAAAACTTAAATATATTTAGTGAGTTTCTTTTTTTTGCATAAATTAATCTTTAATTTTATTGAAAATAATTATATATTTATTGAAATATTATAGTTAGTTTTCTTTTTTCGTGTTTGGCAAGTACGAGCTTAGATTCATCCAAAGGGATTATTGATTGTCTTTCTTATTGAACAAGCAATGAGTAAACTTTACCAATGTTAGGCAAGGGTTCCATTAAAATGATTTGAGATCTTCAGCTGAATATTGTTCATTGAACCCTTTGCTAAAAGGAATAACTTGGTCTTCCTCTCCGCATTTTCTATGGCTTTGCTATAGTATAAGCAATTGTCTTCAAGAATTGGATGAAAATTATCAAATTCTTGCCACAATTTCTTCATTTTCGCATGACCCTTCTTTGTCAAAAAATTGATAATTTTCATCCAATTCTTGTGACCCTTCTTTGTAAAGTCTCAAGCTCGTATGACCGCCTTTTTAGCCAATCATAACATTCTATATGACATGTTCTAATATTATATGAATGTAAGTCATCAAAAAGTATTTTATCAGCTTCATGCATGCGGCAAAAAGTTGTGAATCAAATGAACATATTGTGTTGGAGTTAACTCATTATGAAAGGGGTCAAATGTAACAACTATCCACTTATTACTCTCAAAAAATAAAATATGGAAATTATTAAACCATGGTTTCAACCACAAGAACTATATTCTAATAATAATAAGTTGATTGTAAATGAGACCATCAAACAAAAAATAAGCAGATTTGGAACCAACTCAAAAGAGAATGACAATTAAATGAACCAAGAAACAAAATGATGAAAGCTGAAAGATACACAGAAGATTAACAAAAATCTGTACATCAGATGAAGAAAATAAATTGCACCTTTTTAGTTTGCAAAGTAAAACATGAATATTTTCTTTAAAAAGAAAAACCTGCTGCTACAAATGGCAGACTCAGAAAAGTATGAAATGAAGCAAAATGTGTATTTCAGAGTAGCGTCAATGGCCTCACTGATAGAAACTCAAAAATTCCATGAGACATTGCTGACTATGTGACACATTAGTCTAAATTTCCAGTCTTAGCCTCTTCATTTTTATTCATGGCCTTCCTTGCTAACTCATAACCTGCAAAGTTCATGGCACCTAAAGGAGCAATCCAAAAGAATCTAGGAACTGCTCCTTTGAATAAGCCAAGGGGTCCCTCATGGCGAAGAATAGTGATGGCTACTAAGCTCATTGACACAGACCGACCTTGCGCAGTCATCATTCTAGTTTTCATGACATCAAACGGTGTCGTAACAACAGCTGCCAAGCCACCGGATAAGGCTCCAACTGCAATTGTTTCCCAGGCCTCGAGTTCACGTCCAAGTAGCTTTTGGACACCCTGTAGCATTCATGAAAGTATATATTGAGATTTCTCAGGTGGTATAATCCAAGAATGGTATCGTGATTTCTCAGAGGAAGTATGCAATGGAAATATGCACATTCATTGAGTTTCATTGAGTTTCAATGAATTTACAATGCATAAATCTAAGAAAATTCCATAGACAAATCCAAAACCAAGAAGCACAATAGATCACAAAATTTACGCACCTTTTTAGATTCAGCATAAAGCCCCATGCCAGCAACATAAAATGGAACCTCTCGACAAAGTGTTGCTCCGGTTCCACGAAAAAATCCCTTAAGACCATCTTGCCTCCAAGTCCCAACCAAAGCCTCGCCCACATTGTCGAAAAGACCAGCCTGCAATCTCTGCTTCAACACCTCACAGGGTATCCGCACAGCTGTTCCCAAAAATGTGCTACAGAATGATGCTATAGATTGTACCTATAGAAATGCTTATCTGTGAGACTTAAAGGTTTTAGAGAAGTACCGACAGACCAGACCCTTTCAAACAATATAATGAACCGGTCAACCACAGAAGTTGTATCAAGTGAGGATAATTTTTAAGAATGAAAGGACTAAAAAATCTTGACTATAATACAACCATACATGTGTGATCACAACTAAAAGTTACTAAATGTTCACAGGATGACTGTTCTAAAAATAAAAAAGTCATATTTTAATCTTAACACTCAGAAATAATATTCAATGGTTAATATTTACTCCCCTCATTATCATAGAATAATATCCCTCTTATTTGATATATCTCCATCATTTGCATAATATATACTGAAGTTCGCTATAAGTGAGTGCATAAATTTTCAAGTATTAATAAATTTATATTTATCTTAGAGTAATAAAACAATTTAATAGAGAACCCGCTAGATGAAATAGGAAATACCTTAAAGCCAAACCAGGCCTTATGAATGTAACTAACATGTGCTGACTAAACACAAGCCTCGACTGATTGAGAATCAGTTCTGATTGGTATAAATACCAATATGTAGATCGTTGTAACTAAGAATTACTATGATGGGGAAGGACTGCTAGGGTTGAGAGGGCTGGCTGAGAATGAGGCATTAGCAGGAGAAGGACTGGTTCAGTGTTTGACGGGAGAGCATTGTGATCAATGGAGGCATAGGGTATAGAGCAGGAGGAAGTGGCTTGAATTGAAGAAGCAGTGCTCTGGAATTGAGGCAGTGTTGATGGGATGGGAAAAGGGTTGATCTGGATGCAGTGATAGGAACTGGGAGTATTTTGGGAACAAGAGAGGATAGGGAAATCTGATTTCATTGAAGATGACATCTTGTGAGATGTAAGTTCTCCATCAGCAGCGAGGCATTTGTAGCCTGTGATTGGAGATATTCAAGGAAGACAGCCCTTAAAATGATAGGCAAATTTGTGAGGATTATCAGGTCTAAGGTTAGGATAGAAAGCACATCAAAAAAATCTTTAGAATCTTTGTTTAGGAATTTGGAAGGGAGGACAAAAGAAGATAAAGAAATCTTCAACTCTATCTAAGATAGTGTTATTTTAGAGAATGAGAAGAAATGCTTATGTGATATTTTTAATTGTGACAGTATTATAAAAACATTTAATGGCTTTGAAGAATTTATCTAAGCCCTCTAAAACCATCCAAAATCTTCCTCCAATACAAGTTGGGGACTATCCGTCCTTCATATTTCCTTTCTTTCTTCCTTTTTCCCAAAGTTGTTCCCTCTCCTCCCCCTCCAAAACTCGCATGCATAGCCTAAGAAACTTGTAGTCGGGAACTGTTTTGTATAGGAAAAATTAGGGAGATTACATATTTAGAAGTAGAACAAAGTAGGCATGGTCCCGATATTGAAGTAGCAAGTTAGTCTGAGCCAACAGAGTGAGCCCTGTCTCAACTACATGTCTGTGATTCTTTTCCACGAAGCAGTTTGTGTGTGGACACGTCAGTTTGTCAATTATACCACATAGAAGTAAAGAAGGCAAGGCTTTAAATTCACCTCCACCATCAGTTGAGACTTGTGCTGAATCAGCACAAGTTAGTTACAGTCATAAGGCATTGTTTGGCTTTTAGCTATTTTCCTATTTCATCTAGCTATTTCTCTATTATAATAGCCCTCAATTGAAAAGCATTTGCATCATTTTAATAAGGATTTATAATTTTGTTCCCTCATGTTATGTAATATGTATCACTCTTCTTTTTAATTCATCCTTAATTACTACAGCAGTTTGATTATATTGTCAACCACTTTTCTGGATAATGCAACAAGTTTAACTAATACCTAATTATATAATGCAGAAAACCTGAAAATATATGGCACAAAAGGAAGGCACCAGGGAAATGAGGCAATTCATTTTATGTTCTCTGCATTCCAAACAATGTGCAAGGATGAAGAAAGTGAAAGGAATGCATAACCGTGGTAGCTAAATATATAGATAATAGAAAACAGGATGTACAAATTACCTGGAGTTCATGTAAATTCGGAGCAACATTTACCAACACCAATTTACTCGCTTCAAATATCCCAGTTCGCAGGCCATGGCTACATTTTCAAAAGCTATTATGAGATTGAAAGAAAAATGACACAACTCATGATTGAGAGGTTAAGTACTAATGAAGCTATCGTCTTTCTTTGCTGCTTATTATATTGTCAAGATAAAGGAAAGTGGCAGAGAAGAAATGAAGAGATATTTAATAAGCAACCTTGAAAACTGTCCAAGAATTGCAGGGATTGAACCCCTGTATAAACCACGTGTTCCGATCTCTGGCAGCTTAGCAATTATTTCAGGGAAGGACATAGTTGATGCTTGTACTCGAGTCTAACATAACACAACAAATAAGATAATTATCAGGGAGCCAAAAATCATGAAATCAGTAACTACAGAAACCATTAAGTTCAATAAAATACCTTGATTGAATCAACTGGATGCAGTAATGCACATGACAGGGCACAAGAAAGGCCACCTGCCAATGCAGATCTTAGAACACTTCCAGCAGGAATTTCGACGGATGGTGGAACCGCAACTACAGTTGCAGCTTCAAACCAAATACTCCTGAAGGTCCAAGAAAATTAGCAATGGACTTGGTATATAATACATAAGGAGAAGAAAAGCAATGAAAGAAAATCAATCAAATGATAATATTCCTCTTACCTAGGATCCTCTTGAAGACGGTCTGAGGGAAGCAGGAGCATGAAATTGCGGAAATGTCCATATGAGATAGATTCTTCTGTGTCTGCATTTAGAAATCGCATCATTGCGACAGCATTGTCTTCATTTGCAGGCAGTCCTGAATTCTTTAGTGACTCCAATATTTCACTTTTCTTCAACGTCCCTGACTTGGTTAAACACAAAGAAGTGTATGCACGAAGAATCGTTGGCTCCTTTTGTTCCATGAATGATAAGAATTGTTTCCAACCAAAAGACCTAGAGAATAAATGACTTCTAGTGCGGCTCATGAACTCTTTAGCATATCTTCGTGGAAGCTTTCTCCTTCTCATTGCAATTTCTAGATCTTCTAAAGTTACTTGGCCATCGCCATCTCTGTCTAACTCCTCAAAGAATCTCCTCCCTGTATGATGATAATGCAAAGAATCAACGTGTCATTCCAGAAAACAAATAATATACATTATACACAAAAAATAAATGGGGAGTCAGCGAGCAAAAATGAGGTTTTGAATACTGCAAGCAAAGATGTCAGAAATAGATCAGTAAAAATATATCTTAGAACTAATATCGTCTATCAAGTACTATATGCATAACAAGGCAGCTCTGAATTCTGATATTATCATGAAACACTCATAATACGGAATTAGATTTTTATACAAAATTTTGATATGTAGGATGTATGATAGAACAATACCTACGCCCCTCTTTCTTAATACTTTGATACTTGCATCATATCTCAAAACCTCTCCAGAGAAGCTCATCAGAGTTTTAGTTAAATCAGTTCAGAAACCATAATTCTAACTTTGAAATAAACAATACCATAGCTCGGTAACCTCAAAAAATAATCCTCTTTTTTTGTTGTGCTTATTTTCTCTTTTTATTTATTTATTTATTTCGTTTATGTTTTTCCATAAGACTGAGACACCTTTTTATGAATATATTCAATGATATAAAATAAAGATATATTTATTGAAAGATTAATCATATACACCAAGGCTCTGTTTGGGAAGGCCACTAACAGATTAAGTAAAGTAACATGAGCAAAAATTGGTTCTCTTTGGACACTAATCCACCCATTACTGAAACATGCAGCATATTATGAGCCTGTAAAAGTTAGAGGTTCATGTGTGACATACCATTATTTTTAGAGTACTAATCATAGATATGGATTATCAGTACTCTAAATAGTAAATAGTAGATATGAAAATATGATATATGAAAAGATGCAAAAAGAAAGAAGACATCAGAATATACTTCCAAAAAAAGAGTGTATATTGAACTTGAGACTATGTCAACAAGACCATAGTTTTTATAAAAAAAACTTGGATTTGGTTACTGTTGTGTGTTGTAACATTTTATAACTACATCCCTCAACATTCATATGTGCTCATGTGATGGTAGTACATAAGATTCCATGAAGGTGTCATATCTATTAATAAGATTACTTCTTTGCAACCAGGTGGTTACAAGTTCTAGCAACGGACACAGCCTCACCAAGAGATTCAGGTAAAAGCCACTCTATATTCTGTCTTTCTTATATAGTTAACCTTTAAGCCACAACTCTAGAAATGAAAAAGAAAAATATACAATTATTTCTCTCACCCCTTAAATAGCCTGCTTAATTTTAAGAGGCAGATCGAGTGTCCAAGAATGAGTAACTTTTCTGTTTGCTCATTGACATTTCCAAACCACATTCTACAAAACAAAACTATGTTCCCAGGGCATTAGAACCCTGAGTTATGAAGATTCATTAAACTAACCTAAATTACTATTAACTCGTTATTTTTTAACCCCCAATAAAATTAAACAAATTATAAGCAAATAGCCAATATCATTATATGGATCAAAGGATTCATACATCAGATCCAGGCTGGCTCATTGGTATATCCACGAATATAACGACAATCAATGTCTCTTCCCACCAAATGCGGTTGACCATGTGGATCAAATGACGCCATAATATCCTATCACGAATCATATCTAAAGATGGACCATTTAACTCCAAATCTTTTGCAATGATTTGAGTTATAGTTTTTCCTGATTTTCCTCTATATCTAACCAATGAAATATCCCTTAGCCAATTTGTCTTTCTAACCGGTGCTTCTATAGGTCTTCTCCACAAATGTCCAGACTCCAAACCACCTAAGAATCTAAGATTATATTTTATCATCTTGTACAATAGGAGCTATCTTATTTTTTTCCTCTAAAAGTTTGATTCCTAATCTCATCACTGTTTATGTGACAACTAATCTATCATAGCAAAATATCATCTCTCCAACACTGATCTTATTTTCAGATTGACTTTTTACTACCCGTCATTCAGCTTCGAATTCCACATCCATGCATACCTAGATATTATATCATATTCCTATATGACACATGTGTATACTAATAAATGCACGATTTTAAAAAGTACCCCATAATTCAAGGGTTCTATGTTATTATACTAAACAGTAACCTAAGTTGCAAGCAAAAAATAAAACTTTTTTGCAATTATATGTAAGATGACACACCTTCAGATTCTGTGTATCTAAAGAAATCCTGTACAGAGAATAGCTTCTTCTTATCAGGATGGTCTTTCGATGTTTTCCCAAGCTGCGGTAGCAATTCAATCAACTCAGTCAATGAAACAGTTGAAAGTGTAGTCTTTAGACGCTCCACATTTGTTAAAGGAATGCTGAATATGTTTGACGCAACCTTCTGCGCCGAAATTCCCACACTTTCTTCCTTAATTTCATCATTACCACTATCTCCGATTTCCTTCTGCGATGCTATTTCTTCCCCAGCTGCACTTGATGGCACACCACCCACCTTTGCAAAATTCAAATTCCCTAAGAAACCATTCACATCCACTTTGTGCCCTTCCAAGAAACTTGTAAATGCATTAACATGACCAAAAGGAGCTGAATGCAACGAAGTTTTCTCGCACTCAATGTCATTATTATTCCCTTGCATTCCATTGATTCCATGATCAATATTCTGAAGTGTATGAGACAATTGTTCAAAGATAAAACCTATAAGACATTCAAGTGAAACATGTTGTTTTCCATCTTTCCTCTTCACAACCTTTTCCTTAACTGTCCTAACAAATTGACCCTTAGACTCATTATGTTTCACTTCACATGATGAAAAAGTTTGTTTCATGCATGAACACTTATCCTTATTATTATTATCTTCATCACACACTTTCTGAAACCTCTTTTTCCCAGATTTAAAAGGAATTGGCAATGACTGAAAAAACCCACTAACCAACAAAGACCAAGTCACAGAAAATTTCAAACAATTACTGCAAGAAGATTCATTTTCTTTAACAACTTGAGTTTTATTACCATTTCCTGAATTCTGTGAAAACATACCCAAAAAGGACTTCAAAGGAACCTTCATTGATAACCCTTTTTTCTTCTTAACATCACAGATCTGAAATTCACCACCATCTTTCACTTGAGCAATTAAACAAACACCATTAATGCGATTATTCTTTGCACCTGAAAAACAATGCTCAAAATCCTTCGCCGCCTTACGAAAACCGACTTCAAGTGGTGAAAGCGATTCCTTCATAACTTGAATGGAATTGAAAAAAGACTCAACTGGGTCGTTAGCTGACACCATTTCTGATCAACCCTTTGAAAAAGTCACAGTCTTTTTAGAAATTTCAGTGTGTTGTAAGAAACTAGACACGAAATTGCTACGAAAAAATAGAAAAGTGAAAGAGAATATATATAGATAGAAAGATTGTTATGAAAATGGGATTGAGGTGATAGAAGAATTTGGATAAGATTGGGAAAATTGGATAATGAAAGAGTGAAGCGGTGGTTTTGGACAGAGTTTTATGTTAAAGAGCGATATGAATGGCGCAGAGGAAGAAGAACAATGAATGTGTTACAATACAAAAGAGAGCGATAGAGTTAAATCAAAAAACCAAAAATATTTTTACCAAAATTATCTTATAATATTATTTTCAATTATATTCATAATCAATGTGTTCTTCGCACTCCCACGAGCTTAACTCAGTTGGTAAGAGAGATCACATTTTATATGTAAGGATTGTGGTTGGAATTTCAGATACCACATTTATTCACGTTTAAGGATAAAATTTCTAACTACTAAACTAGTATTTGGAAAAAAAAGTATTCTTTGTAAAAATAAATTAAATGTGTTCTGATTTTAAGTTCATAATACCATCTTTTGAAATATTGTATTATGTTTTAAGAGTAAATTCTTTTACAATTATATTTTTATAAAGAGAGTCTTGTTTTTTTCGTTAATTTGCTATCAATAAAAAACTTTTAGGTGTAACAAAATAATACTAACCTCTATAGTTGAAACTAAAAGTGTTATTGAATTCGATTATTATAGATGATGTCATGGTTATGATCTTAAGTCAATTACATCTTTTTTGAGATATTATATATTTTAAGTGTAAGTTTTTCACGATTTATAAAATGATTCTCGTTGAATTGAGAAATGTTGTTATTATTATTTATAAACAACACTTCTTTTTTTAAACAAATAAATTAGTATTATTCCATCTCAAATAATGTTTTATTTTCCTTCAAAAAAAATGAAAAAAATAATATGTTTTATGTGTACGTACATCATTTTCTGATATTATTTTTCACTTTATATTTATGAGATGCAAATCAACAAGTTAATTTGATTTTTATTAGTAAAAAAAGATCTTGAAGATTTATGTTGGACTTGAAAAATTTACCCCTCCTTCTACCAAAAATTTGCTATTGCCGATAACTTCAAAGATTTTTTTTTAATAATTAATTAATTTTATGGATAAATATAAGCTGACTGGATAGTAGCTGACGCAACAACATGTAGGCTGGAACTGCCACTGCATGTTCATTGCCCTTCTTGTTATTCACGACGATTCCATTCTAGGAGTACTAATTTATTACTACTTTTTTTTTGAAAACTTGGTATCCGGCCTTAGAACTGACTAATTTAAAGGGACCAATCTCACCGCCCACTTGCGGGGGTCCCATTTAAAGCCAGAGTTTTTTTTCTTTGTATGGACTTAGCCCACTGAAATTTGCACCAGTGGGAATCGAACCTGAGACCTTGAGAGGAGCATATTCCAAGGGTCCAAGCCAACACCACTCGACCAACCCCAAGTGATCTAATTTATTACTATTAATTAACAACTTCAATTCAATCAAAATAATAAACTCTTCATAGAAAGAAATAAATATCTAACCAAATAGTAAAGCTTATCCATATCCACCTACAACTTGTTTTTAAATGACGGAATAAACTTTTTTGGAATATAAAATAACTATTATGGAAGTAAAATTAAAATGCACTAGTGCTGTCAAAAAAATTAAAATTAAAATGCACTGGTATATAGTAGACCAATGACCAACCATCTAAATGGTAAGAGTAATTTTTTTTTTTAAATATGTGGTTAGATGTTTGATTTCTAATTCATATGTATAGAGAAAAAAAAAATTGAAAGAGAAGATTCTATTTTATACTACATTTTACAGATTTCCCGATAAAAATTAATCATCATAAGTAGCAGAAACTTTATACCAATAGTATTATATTTTTAAAAAACAGTAGTAGATGGTTACCTAAACAAATACAACAAAAGAAAAAACAGAATAAGCTTGATTACATAAAAGTGCAACTTGTATGGACATGTTATTGTTCAATATTTAATATTTATATTTATTATTAGACAATGAGTGCCTATGTTTTTGAATGGCTTGATTATTGCCAAGTGGTTATATATTTGCCAATAGCTACTATTCTTTGGCTTAAACTTTGAAGACCTATAGAAGTGTTTCTCTTTTTTATTATGTTTATTGTTGGATTTTCTCCTCTGCACTTAACCACACATTATTATGCTAGCTATTGGAACTTTTATTCTAAGGTTCTACTATTTGTGTATGGATGAAAATATTTAAAAGTTTTTTTTAATCAAAAATACAAAACCATTAATTGTAAACAAAAATAAAATAAAACATTGTATTTGAAATTCTTATTCTTGTCCTAGAACTAGAATCCTACCAAGTCCACTAAAAAAGTGGAGTGGGAATGCATATCGTGCCAATGCTCCATGGCCATTAATTTCCCTCTTGAGACTTTATCGTTCAATGTGATTTTTGTAACTATTTGGTGCTCTCAAAATCCTCAAGTTGATGAGTTTTGTCTTTGGGTTTTTACTTTTTTAAGTTTAAGGTATATATGCTCAAAGTTTAAAGACGCATAATGTATGACTCTAAGGAGAGGAGGTCATACCCTATGGCTAGTATATATTTTATTTTACATATTTATCTATCAACAAATAATAGATGTTTATGGACATTATTGATAGAACAATAAACGGAATGAACGGGTCTATTTTTAGTTAAACACAAAAAATAAGGCAAAAGTTAATATGCATAAGGGGATGTTTATGCAGTGTTTTAAAAACCGGACCGGACCGGCCGGTCGAACCGGTCGGACCGTGAACCGGAGGGGTTACCGAGTTGGTTCGCTAATAGACCGACCATGCAAATAAACCGGTCAAAACCGGTCAAACTTGGAAAAACCATAGGCGGTTTTTTGGAAAACCGACCGGTCTAATGCATTAAAAAAAAAAATGGAAACAGATCTGCCAAAAAAAAAATGTAAACAGTAGAAACAGATAAGGGAAGATTTAGAGAAATTAACAGAGGAGAAAAGATTTATTGAAATTAATTAGAAACAAAGAGGTGAAGATTGGAACTATAACATAAATTTAATCTTGTAATTGTTAAAATTCTCTATTTCATGTTCATGTTATTACTTCTCATAAGTTTTAATGATGTATTCTTGTGGGAATAGAAGTAGCAGCAACATAGAAGGGAGTAGAAGGGAGAATAGTGAAGAATAAATTTTGGAGAAGTAGAAGAAGAAGAGGAGGCAGCGGCTGACAAGTGACAACAAACAATAGATAATTAGGGTTGTTTCAATTTATAGTCTTATTTTAAGAGATGGGTATTAGGTTGTTACTTGTTTAAGCCCGTATTTTTTTTAAGCAAAGCCCATATATAACTAGGTAGTTTTATTATAAAGACCGGTTTATTCCACCGGTTTAATCCGATTTAATCCGGTTTATCATGCAGTTCGACCAGTGACCCAGTGGTTCGACCAATGAACCAGTGACCCGATACCCTCTCCGGTTCAATGACCGGTCCGGTTTTTAAAACACTGTGTTTATGCATGGTGCATAAGCCCAGAATTACTCGCGCGCCCCCCAGAAATTTCTCGCGCGCGCCCCCCAGCCCCCCAAAGGCTCGCTATCCCCACCCCCTTTCTGCTGATGCACACGTTTTGTTTTTATTTTTAGCCTACTAGGCCTGAAAGCCCAATTGCTACGCGCGCCCCCCAATTGCTACGACCCCCCATTTTCTAGCCCCCCAATTTCTAGCGCACCCCCCAGGTTTTTTTTTTTTTTTAGATTTCTAGGTTTTTTTTTTGTCTCAGAATCGAATTTGAACGGCAATGAAGAACGTATGAATTAGACTTGAATTGGGTAGCTTGGTTTTTCTTTTTGTGATGAGGTTTTTTTTAGTGATAAAATATTTGTGTTTTTGCTGAATGGAGACAAAGTAGAGTGATTAATTTTTTATTTTTTTTTATAATTGTTGAGTGATTATTGGTTAGAGAATCTTGAGATGTTAATTTGGTTCAGTAATAGTAATAATAATGAAGGAATATTATTTCAATAAATTCAATATTAAAAACACAATATTGATTTCAATAAACACATAAATCCATTTTATAATACAAATGGTTTCACTTTTTAACTCTCTGAAACCATTTAACCAGCATAATGGTTTCCAGGATTTTTAAAACCATAAAAACACAATATTGATTTCAATAAACACATAAAACCATTTTATAATACAAATGGTTTCACTTTTTAACTCTCTGAAACCATTTAATCAGCATAATGGTTTCCAGGATTTTTAAAACCATAAAAACACAATATTGATTTCAATAAACACATAAAACCATTTTATAATACAAATGGTTTCACTTTTTAACTCTATGAAACCATTTAACCAGCACAATGGTTTACAGAATAATTGTAACGAAAATTCACTGTTCATCTTCTCTTACGCGAAACAGTGAAAACGTGACCACTGTTCATCCGCGATCACTGTTCATCTTCTTCACCTTCTCTCACGAACTCACACCTTCTCTCACGAACTCCGATTCCAATTCATCTCAGAAATTGCAAAACTCCGATTCCGATTCATCTCAGAAATTGCAATTCGTTCTCGTTTTCGTTCGATTCAAGAGAATCGATTTGTAAGATTCCGATTGGAAAACGAAGATAGCGAGAGCGAAGAAGATTGAAGAGCTTGCAGCGGTTACAGCGATGATGGTTTGGCATGATTTTAGTTTAAAACTAACTACTAAAATAATTAACCATACATAATACTCTGAAATTTATCCCTAATCAATAAAATAAAATAAAATTCAATCAATCAAAATTAAAAGCGTGATAAAAAAAATCTGAGGGGTGCGCTAGAAATCTAAAAAAAAAAAAAATCTGGGGGTTGCGCTAGAAATTGGGGGGCTAGAAAATGGGGGGGGCGCGTAGCAATTGGGGGGCGCGTGTAGCAATATGGGGGCGCGCTAGAAATTGGGGGCTAGAAAATGGGGGGCGCGTAGCAATATGGGGGGCGCGCATAGCAATTATGCATGGTGCATAACCTTGGGCTTATGCACCTTAACCGGACCTAAAAAATAAGTCTAACTCATAAATTGAAAAATACCAAGTGTACCTAACAGGCTAACATCTCATTTTTTTGGCACAACCAATCGAATTTTCACAAATACTAACATAACTTTAAATATTGAAAACAACTCGTACTTATCTTGCCTATATCAATATAAAATCCCACGTCAACATTACACTTGTACCAATTGAAATCCAGTTTCTTCCACAGTATATGTTGTTGTTGCTGTTTTCGGTTTTGAAAATTTGGAAGAAATCTAATCTCGCCTAAAATTGAAAATGGGGTTACCACAAGTATCTTTAGCTTGCCTTGCTAAGGAGGTGACACATACTTCTAGGACTATAGGTTTTTAATTAAGAACATACACTCCAATGTTAATTTGCCGCATCATCCATTATTTCTATTTGTTTAACTTGTAACCGGTTGTTCCCAATGTAGTTAGGGTCGTGTGTTGGGTCGTAGGGTCGCACACATTGATAATTGTTAGTGACAGAACCACTTGATGCTAGAATTGACCTCCGAATCAGATTAGGTTGTTCATTCCGCTGAATACTGGTGGTGGAAAAAAAAATTAATAAATCAAACCATGATATCAAGAATAAAGAAACACACATGTCAAAAATCAGATCAACAAAATTATAACAAGAACATAAGTAACATCATGTAGACTAAATTCAATTAATACACCTAATGTGCCCCCAATCCTCCATAATATGTTTCCCAAGCATTTGCTGGAAAAGTGAAATAAAAAAGACATTCACAATGGTACCATTCATGGCACCTCTTGCACACAAAAATATTTGAATGAGATAAATGACAATTAAAACCTTAAAAAGACACATACACTTCACTATTATTTTCATTACCTGATATTTTCCAATTCCACCCATTCCTACGGTTACTTCACAAACATATGTTTTTGTTTGTTTGCAAAGGATTGCCTCTGTTTTCTAATAAGTGATGCTGCTTTTCTATAGTCATGAAGTGGTTAATTATCTCTTTGGAAGTGCTTAGATTTTGTTGATGGCAGTGTTTTTCTTCTTTGTTTGTGATTGTTATATAGGTGCAGGAAGTAAATTAAGGACTGTTTGGTGGGGGAGTTAGGTTTGAATGTTAGATGGAGAAAAGCGTCTAGTCTAGTATAAAGATAAGAATTTATGTAGAAACAGTTAAACTAAATTTGATAAAATTAATTAGTAATATTTTTCAAAAATTAATCGTTTGAAATAAATCTATCAAATTATAAACCAACATTGAATTAATAAGATGGTATCAGAGCATCTTCCCGATCCGTTGAGTCCCCTATTATCAGGTTTCCACTATCGAGTACATGTCGGTTGTGTAAAGTTGAGCTACACCTAATTCTCAATTCTTAGAGGTACAAGTTGTCTAAATACCAACATTTGTTGTACATACAGTTAAGAAGTGAAATTAATAATACTCTTTCATTTTTTACATTCCATCATGAACACAATTGTATTGTATGAATAAATTGATCACTTGATTCATCAACAATATAACTTATATATGAAGAATAAGTTGATATAATTATACACATTTTATAGATTCTTTTTTCATCCATATATAATATATACTCTATTCTATAGAACTTAATTATGCATCAATGTTGATCTCTATCTGCTGCCTCCATTTTTGCCTTTGACTTTCACTTCAGGGAGATTAGTAGCAGCAACATTCTTATTAGAATTTACTCCAATTTTAGGTGGAACAGAATGCCTTCTAGAATCAGATGGAGAAGCTGCTGCTGCTGGGAAAGAAAGCTGCTTCTTTGCAGAAGGACTTTGCACTTTGGATTTAGCTTTTACAGGCGAGTTTACTTCATCGTCTTTCAATAGCGCCACCCCAATGCTACTATGTCTTCGGTTGGTTTCAGATTTTTTGTTATTGAAATTAATTTTTGAGTCATCATCACCACCCCATGAACCACCCTTTAAACTTGATGTATTTGTTTTTCCGCTTTTAGTTATTGAAGGTATCCTTGAAGGTAGATTTGAATTATTCGGTTTTTGGCTTCTAGGGGAATTTTTATTATCTTGATTTTGATTTTGATTTTGATTTTGATCTCTTTGAGCATACAATTTGGAGATTTCTCCAACTGACATAGTATGGCTTGCAGCACCTTTTGCTGATCTATGATTCTGTTGATCCTTATTGGTTTGACCTTCCCATGGTCTTGAAGCCATCCATCTATCAAGCCAATTCCATCCCCAATGAGGATTGTTAGGATCCATAATTGTTGCATCTGTAGGTTTTGAAGAGTTTCTCCATGTTTGCTGTTAGAGAAATTAAGTTATAAGTTATATATATGAAATAAATCATGTTTGTTATCATAAATCTTAAGGAAGTAGTAATATATATACTCCCTTAGGTCTGATATATAAGTAAAGATTCTTTTTTCAAGTTCATTGAATATGAGACACATTCACACATCAGCTATTCAATGAACTTGAAAAAAAAGGGAATTTTTGTTTATGTATGAGACCAGAGGGAGTATATATTTTGTGTAAAATTGTTTTACATTGACAAATATAATCATAACTCGTCAACACAACAATCAATTACAAAACCGTTTTTTATTTAAAAACTGGAAAATACAATGTGGCAAATTGAAGAGTTATGATTGAATCTCTGGATAAAATAATTTTACACTAACAGACGGTGCATTTCTCTTAATCTCGAATTATACCTGATGTGTTGATGCATAGGCCAAAGCCTTTTCTCTTCTCATAGCAGCTATTTGTCTGTTCAACAATTTTGCTTGGATTTGCTCCTTTGATTGTGAGCTATAATCCCAGTCTTCTCCAATAGGTTGCTGCAAATATATTTGCCATGTTAGTACAGATTTTAAAAAAGTCATCATTAATTTCTAGTCTTTTTTGGTTTAAGAAAATGAAATCAAAAAGTGTAGTATATTGTACTATTTGGACTAAACAAATTAGCGGAAAGAAAAGAAGTACATGAAGCATAATCTAATTCATATATAAAAAAGCGATTAATATTCATAAAGTACTTACGGCAGCTTGTAACTTGCCCATTTCCCTTTCACGTTTATGCTGAAGTTGGCGTTGGAAAGATTGATTCTCCTCTGACATTCTGATCTTCCTCGCACTAACTTGCGATTGTAAACGCGAAAGAGTTTGCATGCATTGTAATGTAGTAGCCGCTTGTCGTTGAACAGATTGTCCTTTCACCAATGCTTTCAACCTCGCCAAGCCTCTCAATCCACGCAACGTTCTCCTTGCCTAAGAAAACAAATTAAGAAAATGTCGACCAGACGATAAGTAAAGTCTACATGATAAAAAAAAATCATACCAGATATAATGTCGACCAGAAGATAAGTAAAGTCTGAATGATAAAAAATCCATACCAGATATCCGCGGTAGGCGGTTTGAATTTTGATAGCGGCTATTTCTTCGGCTGATTTTCCAATGTAACAACGAGGAATACTTTTGACACGAGGGGTCCCTGCAGCAGCCTGAGCAGCAGCAACTGCGGCACCGGTAGCAACGGCTGTGGCTAAAATCAATGAAAAAGCTTGTTTGTTCTGTTCATCCTCTTCCTTATTTTTTTTTGGTTTTTTATCTTTTTTTTCAGGAAGAGATGGAACAGGAACAATAGTTATTGGTGCTACTCCTCCAGTTTTCCACTCAGCATCATCATAATTATGATGTCCAAAACATGTTAACTTTGACGCCTTATGATTATGATTATGATTATGAGGTTTCTGTTTAAAATTAAAAAATTAATAAAATAAGTTGCTTGCATGAGATTTTTTTTTTCTTCTAAAATCTTCTAAAATTTAATTAATAATGTTAGAGATAATTAATGTAGCATTAAAACCTGTTCTTTTTTGGAAGAATCGGAAGGAGAAATAAAGAAAAGTTTCTTCACAGAAGAAAACCAACTTCCTTTCCTCCCCATGTGCAATTCCTTTATGATCTTGAGAATGAAAAAAAAAATTAAATTAAATTAATTAAATCAATAATAACAATGCATGATCTTGGTAACAAAAACAATACATAAAACACAATTGATAATGAAACTTGAGAAACAAGAAACAAGAAACAAAAGAGAGGGAAGAATATAATAATAATTATATAAATTAAGAGACCAAAATTGAATTGAAGTATTTTCACATTTGAAAAACCTTTGCATGAAAATTGGAAATCTGTTCTGCAAATGAAGGTAATGTGCCCTTTGTGAGATGAGAAGGAAAGGACAAAAGGAGGGAAGGAAAAAGGAAAAAAAAAAACGAAACAAACACAATTGTTACAGCAAGGATTAGGTGTCAGAATATGTGGGGATTGTTTGTAATAACTGCTAATTTTAACGTTAATGAAATAACAAAACTTAAAAAATAATCTAACAAAATAACAACTTTACATCAACAAAAACAAAAAATACAATCTGTTCGATCCCCCGTAACTGTGATTGGGAGGAGGCTGGAACCACTTGATGTCAGAACTGACCCCGAACCAGATTTAATTGGTGGTCAAAAACCAAAACAAAAAATACAATCTGTCATTTTTTCATTATTCACTCATGGTATTTAATTTAATTTACTTTTAAAAAAATAATAATATTATAAAAAATTTAATATAAAGAAATGTCAATTGAGATTGTTCATACTTATTCCTTTTTTTTTTGTCCAACTTATTCCTATTTTTCTAAACTATAATATGTTTGTTAATAAAAAAAAATTTGCTACTAAAAAAAGATGTGTCTTATGTTATGATGAGTTTGTTAATAAAAAAAATTTGTTGCTACTAAAAAAATCAAGAGTATTGTTGGTATTATTGTTAAGTGTTATTTCAAATGATAATGAAGAGCAAAATGGATCAAAGAAAAAATCAGCTCAAACTACCTCATCTTTATATATTGTTATAGATAATAAAAAACAGTTACTTATTTGACTTGTATGGGCCGTTGGTAGAATAGTCTAGAATGACTATGTACCACCATAAATAATAAAAAATAAAATAGCCTAGATTGACTACAATTATGATGGTCCAAAGTCCAAACTAAATAAAGGTTGCTCGGATTATTTGAATAGAAGTTGACACATATAGTTGGTAGAAACATCAAACATGTAGAGATCGAATTTTAAACTCTCATATTTTTATCTAGGACTTACAATTTCATATATACAGTTATGAAAGTAGTTATTTTTATTAAAAATAGTCTTCTTTTATTTTTTTAAATTAAAAAAATATAAAAAATTAATTCTTTTGTGAGAGGAACAAAAAAAATCGCACCTAAAAAAATGCATATAAGTTTTGTCCTTTTATTTATTCATCTTAAAAAGTGAAATTCTAGCCGCTAAATTAATTGAAGAAAAAAAGTGCTGAGAAGACTATTTGGATATATATATATTAATATATATATATATATATATATATCATTTTGGTTTGTTGAAAAAAAACATTGACACATAGTATACATATTTTAGAAGACTTGGACTAAGAATTTAATACTTCAATTGTTGAAAAAAAAAACAGAACATAAAGTGAGGGTAAAATAAGAAGTTTCATTTTTGAAATGCCAAATTGAATATTATAAAATGGTACAGACATAAGCCAATGCCATGTAGCAAATAAACCAAATAAAATCTAACATAACTAACAGTTTACAAATAGAAAACAAATCTCATGCACCTTAACCCTGCATTTGGTAAATACAATCATGAACTCAATGAATAGAGTATTTTACAAATTCAAAGCCTGAAAACTGTTGTAGATATATGCACTATAGACCAAATTTCCTCTGCATATGAATGCCGCAGACATTACCCAAAACAGATCAAAATAAAACTAGAGTTTTTTAAAGTTTATAGAATAAAATTAGAGTAATATCTTTGGAGATGCTGTTAAATATATATGGTTGAAACTTTGAAAGTTCACAACCTCAATTCAATTGACAAATTTCGATATTGTTAGGTTAGATACTTTCACCGGAATTCGAATCTAGAACATTGTAGTTGTGTGTGTGAGTTTCAGTGATATTTGTCACTTCTTCTAAGACAAAAAAAAAATGACTGAAAGAATCTTTATATATCATACCAATGTGTAACAAAGATTGAAATTAAGCACAAGAATTTTGATTTTCCATTTTGTTTGATGGCTATACAATAACCAATAGACAAGAACTATTTAATTAACCAAATCCAATATCTATAATCTATCTCTTAGTTATTGATTAAAGATATGCAAAAAAATTCACACAAAAGAAGCCTTTACTACCTCATTAGCAAGTTTACTATTACCACATCCTAAAACAAATGACATTGAATTCAACAACTTCCACATCCCTTTACAATTCCCATTCTTCTTGCTCTTAACAACCTCTTTTCCATTCTCTGGCACCGCCGAAAACATCATCGCCGGTTCCCTCCGACTCTGTCTATTTCTAATGTCACTAAGTTGCATCTCTTTGGAAGATGACCTCGAATTCGACGACAACCCAAACAAAAACATAAACCATCTAGATTTTGTTGGACACCTCACCAATGAAACCTTTCCCCCCATTGTTGTGTAGTCACAAGCAAAACTCTTTACATTCAAACTACCCTTTACTTCTTGATCATCTTTTCCTTTAATCTTCAAGCTAGATTTCAAAGACTTCGAACTAAGACTTGTTTTTGGAACAAGAACACTTGTTTTTTGGTTATGAGGAACATGTTGATGATCTTTGAACACTACAACAAAACTGCTTTTTAGCGTCGGCCAAAATTAGAAGCTAAATGGCAAAAAGCGGACGTTACAAAGCATTTAGCGTCTACTTAGCGTCCATGTCGTGACAGACACTTAAATGCCTGAAGCTAGACAGTTGCGTCCAGCAGACGCTATTTGGCGTACGTCAGAGGAGACGCTATGTTGAAGCTACAATCACAGGTATACGGCAGACGCTAGTAGTGTCGGTTTGTGTTTGATGCTAAACGTATGGTTGGTTGTTGCCATTAGAGTCTGTTTGCCGGACGTTGTTTCTAGCGTCTGCTTTATCCCAAAGCTATTTATTTGCCAATAGAGTCCGTTTAGCGGACGCTAGTCTACATTTTAAAAAAAATATTTTTTTTTTAACTAAACTCTCTCCCAAACATACATAGATCCATATAATCAATAGTCATACAAAGTGACAAACACAATATCTCAACCCACAAACAAATTCGTAGTGTGAATTGAAAATCGTAAAATAGTGACAACATTATGTCATACAACAATAACACTAGAAAAAACAAACCAAGTGTATGTCTAACAAATCGAAAGTAAAGTCTACACCAAAAAACTATCCAAACATAATTTGTAAGATAAAAAAGAGCTGTAAACATAAATTCTTTCGTGATGACGCGTTTGCCTAGTGTTAATTACTACATGTCTACATAACTTATGAAGCATCCCTTTAACAAGTTGAAGGTTGCATAGAGTACCATATTCGACACTTGTACTTTTATGCACTTCCATATCATCAGTAACAACCTGGAAATTATACACAAAAGTGACTAAATTAATAATGAGGCAATTCAAAGAGTAAAAACAAATAAATGACAATATACTGAATCCTACATAACAAATAATGATCACTTGGTCAAAAATGTAATCTCACATTACAACAAGTCAATGTTATAAACTCAGATTGAGAGAACATTCTAATTCCATCATAATACATGACTTGTTGTCCAAAAAAAGAACTTTGGAACCATGTACTAAACCGCTTACAAGTATTATAAAAACCAACCATAAGCCAAATGTAAGAGCTTTGGAACCTTGTATTTACCTTTAAGCTTGTAGGAAGGTTTTTCATATACAAGTGCCCCAAAAAAGATATGACAGTAGAAAATCTGCTACACCAACATCACTGAAGCACTGCTTCAGCCACCTGCAAACAAGAAGACCAACACAACATATTAGAATGGAAACAGCCAGACTAATAGAAGAAGAAAAGCAGAGCAGCAAAGGATGACCTATTCAGGGCATCAGAGGACCTGCAGAACTGAACAAACGAAGTCCCAACAACACCATCAAAAAGTAGTTTTTACAATCAACTTTGTATTGAAGTCAATATCAATAATAAAAACAAGTCACAATTAATAACACTCAACATATATATAATGGACATTTTGACTCCCAATTATTACAAAGGGAAAAGCTAAAGAAAGACAATATGTGAACAGCCTCTTATCATATTATCAACAAGGGGAAAGCGAATAGCATTTGGACTGCATATTTAAATACAACATGATTGAGGCATCAATGAATGAAAATAAATCCACTCCACTCTAACTCATACATCAACAAAGAACACATATCCACACATATACATTTGCAAATATACTAGATATGAGTATCAAAAGCAAAAGAAACTACATAAAAACTCAGAGAAAGCAGCTATCCCAAGTGATTATTCTAAAAAACTACTTTAAGGATTAAGGGAATTGGCTAATGTGTATTGACAACTAGCAACTAACAAGCAATATAAGCCTAAAGATATATGTCCAATGAAAATAAAAGCTATGAAAACACGGTGATACAAGCCAAAAAGAAAAGCTAGGAAAATGGATAGTTCAATGAAATAAAGAGACCAAAGTGCAATGAAAATATACGCAATACAACTATTAAGCCATCAACTCCAGCTTTTAACAAAACAAATCATTAAAGTATATGTGTCAAAACCTTTTTGCTAAAAAACATATCATTGGTTCCTATCAAACATTTCCTAGATCAACAAAAATGTTCACCGTAGAGCAAAAACAATAACAAAATGATTCAGATGTTTTCAAAGCGAAGAGTTAAAGAGTGAAAATGCATATAACTCATCATGAAAATGTTTCATTTATTTGTTGCTGCTTTATTCATCTTATAAATGATTCAGATGCTTGACTAAGTACAAGCCACATCATAAAAAAAATACAATTACTAATACACATGATTTTATCCAATTTGACAAAGTACAAAAGAGAGGTAGCAAGAACTTACGACCCATAATCACGTTGAAGAGACTGTGACCGAGAAACGCGAAGAGGCTTCGATATTTAGGTCTAAATGTCCCATGTCTCCTCTTGAAACAGTAACAACACATGGGTCTAGGTCCTCACGGCTAATCAACCCAAAACAAAAACATTTAAATCAATAATAAAATCCAGATATGTTAATTTAATACATTAGAAAGTGGAATTGGGGTAAAGTTATACTTATAATTTAGGCTTTTTTAAACACCCTTAAACTATATCCCAATAATGCTGGAAAACTCACCCAATAAAGAATAAGAATAAAAACGAAGGTTGTGACAGAGAGGCGATGATGGAGACACAAAGCTCCGACATCGGCAAAGCTAATCCAAAACGCATCTGAAACAATGACTACAATAATTTAACACAAACCTGCAACAGAAGAGTGTTAATTTGCCGCAAAAAAAAACAAAAAGAAGAAAACAATGGAGATGATTAGAAAAAGCATACTTGTGGAGGAACGATCTTGGAGGGCGGTGGTTTCCGGTGCGAAAACGAGGGTGAAGGAGTATGAATTGGAACCAGAATGGAAACGAGAGTGAAAGAGGGTGGATCTGAACTAGGGTGAAAGCTTTGTATCCCCCCATCAATACAAAGCCACAAACAATTTTAGGGTTTATGGTGAACGAACAAGGGTGAGTGAAATTTTGGGAAAGTAAAGTTTGAATGTTAAGGGTTTTTATTTTTTTGAGTGAATGAGATGCAGGATAGGATAGGATTGAAATGTTTTTGGTGAGAGAGGAAAAAAAGGGAAAACGATGATTTTTGTATAATAAAAAGTCATCAAAGGGTAATAATAATCGTATCAGAGCATTAAAGAATTAAATTTATTTACCAGTAAAAAGAATAGAATCGGACTGGCCGACTCTAAACAATTATTGAAACTTTTGCGTCACCTTAATACAGCATAGAGTCGGCTAAGCTGACGCTAATATTTTTGTACAACCAACTGAAATAATTTTCCCTGTAGAGTGAGTCTGACCGAAGCTAAGCGGACGCTAGTAGCGTCGGTGTCGGGGGCCGACGCTAAAAATGGCAGCTAAATTGGTGTTTTCTAGTAGTGGAAGGGAATGAGTTTGCCACAAAAGATTATGTTGTCATGAATTGTTGAAGTATTGAATTCTTCACTGAAAAACTCAAACAAGTTATCATCATCATCATCATCATTATTGTAATTGTCTATTGAGTTTTTTCCATCTTCTTTGGAGAAATCATTCCATAGAGGTGAAATTGTAGAATTTGGAAGGTCACTAAGAGATAGAGTTTCATCATCATCATTATCATAATATTGATCTTGTAGCATAGTATTTTCTTCATTTCCTGCTTCTTGATCTGAGTTGAATTCTTTAGCCACCATATTGATACAAAAAAGAAGGAGCTTGTGAAAAATATTGTTTTTTCTTGCTAAAGGTTTAGCTGTTTGTGGTGTGTCTTATTGATCAAGTTTTTCCAATATATATATGATCCAAAATGTTTAAATTAATTATGATGTTGTTGCCTTCTAGATAAATAGGAATAAGTAAACAAAATATAATCAACTATAACATTGCAGTATATCTCATCTAGAAGAGCAGGTAACCAAAGGTACAAAAATGAATGCGGTCATAAAGTGATTCTAGATGGAACTGTACATGGAACTTTTTTCTTTTTCTTTTTTAATATATTGAAGCTACTTTTCTTTCTTTCTAAAAACTAGTTCAAATTGTGAGGTATGCCAATTTAGTTCTTCAAATATATGGAATAAATTTAGTCACTTTTTTGAAATTTTTCAAATGTATTATGTTTTTATATTGCCAAGAAATGTATTATGTATTATATTGGCAAGAAATTATTCAAATCAATATGCAAGTTTTTTTTTGGTTTAGATGATGTTTACAATATACTTCCTCCGGCCTTATTTATTGACAAATTTCTCTTATTTCATGCATATTAAGAAAGCTGTTATCTTTACTAAACTACCCCTTACAATATATTAAATTTGCATTTGAATTATAAAATCATGTTAAAAGTAGAACAATTAATCAGGGGTACTTTTGAAAGAATGACATTAAATATATTTGAGACCAAACTTTTTTGTTGACTTTTGCTTATAATAAGGCCGAAGGGAGTATGTTTTTTGTTACGTAGTTTAGTGGTCAGAAATTTCACATTTAAAGTGAATAAGTGGGGTGTCCAGGGCTCGAACCTCGGCCCTGCATATAAAATGTAATATCTCTTACCAACTGAATAATATGTAAACCATATTTGTCACAATTTTTTTTTTTTTTGCTTTCATCACCAGTTTAATCTAGTTCGTGAGAGTCAATTTCTGCATCAAGTGGTTACAACCCTCTCCCGATCACAGTTGCGGGGATCGAACCGTGGTTCTTCCTACCTAGTTCGGTGTCAATCACCATTGAACCAACTAACGATTAGTAAAAAAAAAAATTATAATGGGTTGTTCCCTCCCGCATGTCTAAGCTACGTTTTATGTTTTTTTTTGTTTATAACCCCCTGGTTCCTAGGGGAAAGGGGCCCTAGTAGTCCAGAGTTCAGCCGCGAGGTAATTAAAGTCTGACCAAGAAATTGTTCCACCCATTGTTCTAACCTTTATAGTCAATACCAATGTCCCACCAGCTCCTAGAAATACTTCCTCCGGTTCAAATTACTTGATGTTTTAGAAAATTTTATTTTTTTCAAATTACTTGTCGTTTTGATAATTTAATGTTATATTTTGCTTATTATACTCTCCTTCTTATTTTAAATCTTTTTACTGTATTTTTTTTTACTAAACTTCTTCGTATAATTTTTTTATTGTTTTAAAAAAAATGGTACATAACATATTAAATTTATTGGAAATAGAAAGTGTGTGTAAAAAAAAATATTGATGAATTAAAATAAGGGTATAATAGAAAAATAAAATACAAAAATACACTTTTTTTTTAATTTCTTGTTTTTTCCTAAAACGTCAAGAAATTTGAAATAATTTTATGTACTGTTTGGCATGGTTGACATATTTTGTGGAGCCGGCATGTTAAGTAAATATGCATATAACGACTCTTCTTCTTTTTTGCCAATATTGATCAACATTAATATTAATACATTACATTGACTTGTTTTTTGTGCTAACAAATGAGGACACGTGACTTGATTTGTTATCTTTGACTTGCTGTGCAAGATTGTAGAGATTATTATACTCATTTACTAGTATGTATAATGAAAAAAACTAGAGACTTAAGCAAAACATGCTGAAAGAGTCTCAATATATTATTTCATAAACAATTTAATTAGTTCTTTATACTTTATGCTTTTCTAGAGCATTAGTTAATTCATTAGTTGATTAGGTGGTTTTTGTTTATCGTGGCTTTAACATAAACAAGAATCGAGCTGAATACATAGCAAGTAAGTACTGTTGAATATTGCTTGGAACATCTAATTACCTCATACAGAGTTCGGAAATGTATTCTAAGGGTTGGTTTGATCTCATATTGATCTCACAATATTTGAAGTTGTTGCTGTCAGAATTTATATTGGGCCTAACTCATCTTTAAGGTGAGGGTTGTCCAACCTATATAAACGCTACACAAGCCATATCTCTAAGTAATGTGGAACTAAATTCACCCCTTCACACCCAACACAATGAAGGGGTTGGAGGCTGCAATGAAGGCATCCCCAAATGCCGAAATTAGCCGGATGGGGGCGGAATGATGGCGGAATTTCCAACAGTTGCTACTAAAAAATAAGGGTATTGTTGGTATTATGAAAAGTTGACACAAAAACTCATATATTTTATTCTCTTTATATACAGTATAGATAAAATTAAATGATAATCACAACTTATCCAAATAAACAAGTTTTTATGTATTATTATAAGTTTTTCAAGATAGTTTATGAGAAAACAATTTATAAAATATAATTTTTGTTGTTGAAAACTTATGAATTAACATAAAAATAAGTCAAATTCAAACGGGGCATTAATCTATGTATTTTCATTTTGTATCATACGTCTCTCTTCATTGTAATAATGTCTTGATAGTTAAAATATGATATGTTTGGAATGATGAATGAGATGGAATGAGATAGTTTGATATCGACTACAATATGATGGTCCCTTATTATCTGTTTTGTTCAGTCTCATAATCAATTTCTAAGTCAAATATAAGATACAATAAAAATTGTCGAGTCCCCGTAAGGGACGTGTTAACATTCTCCTATCTCTGATCTATATATCTGTTAGATATATAACTTGAGGAGCATATTCAATATTTATTAAAGATATGCAAAAAAACTCACACAAAAGCAGCCTTTACTACATCATTAGCAAGTTTACTACTTCTACTACATCCTAAAACAAATGACACTGACTTCAACATCTTCCACATCCCTTTATAATTACCATTCTTCTTGCTTTTAGCAACCTCTTTCCCATTCCCCGGTGCTGCCGGAAACATCATCATCGGTTCCCTCCGACTCTGTCTATTTCTAATGTCACTAAGTTGCATCTCTTTGGAAGATGACCTCGAATTCAACGACAACCCAAACAAAAACAAAAACCATCTAGATTTTGTTGGAGACCTCACCAATGAAACCTTTCCCCCCATTGTTGTGTAATCACAAGGAAAACTCTTTACATTCAAACTACCCTTTACTTCTTGATCTTCTTTTCCTTTAACATCATCCCTAGATTTCAAAGACTTTGAACTAAGTCTTGTTTTTGGAACAAGAACACTTGTTTTTTGGTTATGAGGAACATGTTGATGATCTTTGAAGGGAATGAGTTTGCCACAAAAGATTATGTTGTCATGAGTTGTTGAAGTGTTGAATTCTTCACTGAAAAATTCAAACAAGTTATCATCATCATCATCATCACCATTGTGATTGGATTCTTTGGAGAAATCATTCCATTGTGGAGAAATTGTAGAATTTGGAAGGTCACTAAGAGATAGAGTTTCATCATCATCATCATCATATTGATCTTGTAGCAAAGTGCTTTCTTCATGTCCTGCTTCTTTATCTGTGTAGAATTCTTTAGCCACCATATTGATACAAACAGAAAGGAATTTGTGAAGAATATGTTTTTTTCTTGTTAAAGGTTTGGTTGCTTATGGTGTGTCTTATTAATCAAGTTTTTCCAATATATATATATGATGGAAAAATGTTTAAATTAATTATTGATGTCGATGCTTTCTAGATAAATAAGAATATATAAACAAGGTACTCAAATATTACATTGCAGTATGTTTCATCTAGAAGAGCAGGCGCCAAAGGGACAAAATTTAATGAGGTCATATATAAGGGATTCTAGATGGAACTGTACATGGAGAGGTACTTTATTTCTTTTTTTAATATATAGGAGCTACTTTTCTTACTTTATAAAAATGAGTTCAAATTGTGAGTTCTTAAAGAAATCTCACATCAGATGTCAGTTGACTATGATACTATTTTAGAATCGGGAATTTTGTCTAACTCAACATACAAAATCTGTTTGTTTATAAGGTCATAATTGTATCTTACTTATAAATTCTTATCCTGACCAACTCACATCCGATGTAGAATTTCTTTAATATGAGTCCTTCAAAATTATGAAATAACAATAACAATTGATTTATGTTTGTCTTGATTCAACAAGAGATTATTTAAATCAATAAGTCCATTTTTCTTCAATTTTGGTGGATGCTTACAAAAGAGATACTTCGGTGCAGAGACTAAATTGATCGATCACTTTCTTCGATTAAAGGGATTAATATGATATTTCATAAATTAAAAAGACTCGACTTATTTTTTAATTGAGCGGTTAATTTGACTAAATCACTGTACCACCATAATTTTATTAAAAAAAATTGTACAAATATTATTGGAACTTTAAAGTGAAACTTTTTTCAAAATTATATTGAATCATAACGATTATAAACGTGAATCTAAATATATACTAAATTATATTGTTCCACTTTTACAATTTCAATGAGAAAAATGCTAATTTACTTTTCTAAAAATATATATTTTCTTTAATGGGGGCTTTATATGGGTTGTCTCCACATGTTTAAGCTACGTTATATGTTTGGCTCCTAGCCTTTAAAGTCAATACCAATGTCCCACACCAGCTCCTATTAATGTAGTGTTGTCATGGTTGACATATTTGTGGAGCCGGCATGTTAAGCAAATATATATGCATATACTCTTCTTCCTTTTTGCCTAAAATGCTTAACATTAGTACATTTACATTGACTTGTTTTTTGTTATTTTGTGTTAACAAATGAGGACACGAGATTTTGATTTGTAGTCTTTGACGATATCATTTTTTATATGGCATTAAATTAACAAACAAACTTGAAACTTAAGCAAAACATGCTGAAAGAGTCTAAGATTTCATAAAATATTTAAGTAGTTCTTTATACTTGTCCTTTTCTAGAGCATTAGTTAATTCTTTAGTTGATTAGTTGATTGTTGATCATGGCTTTGACAAAAACAACGTGAAAACTTAAAGACAGTATGAAAGGATTTGTAAGTACAGCTAATTTTGCTTGGAATACAAAGTTAGAAAGGATTTGTAATTTCTCATGCTTATTCTTTTCCGCTAAGAATTATGGTAGAGTTGTTTGTGACTATCTCATCTGAAAAGTTTCGGGTAGGTCAAGAAAACAACCATAATGGAGACAGGGAGGAGAGGCGAAAGTGTGTTAAGAAACATGGCATCCATGAAAAAGTAGAGAGGAATGCTAGAAAACTTGTATTGATGATATGAGTAAAATTACAATAATGAGAAAGTTAAGTACAAATGACTAGTGTGAAGCTTATTTATTTACAGGCTAACTAACTAGACTAATAACTAGTATAACGCAACTAACTATATCTCTAATAGAAAGAGAGATTTTCGAGCCTGAAAAAAAAAGTGAACAAATCGCACTTTTACCACTAAACTATACCCGCTACAATATCATTATCGTATATAAAATGATCTTTTGTTGAACAAGTGAATCAATCATAATTATGAAATAGGTGCATAATTGAATCTAAATAGAAATACTTTGTATATTTTTTACCACAACAATTTGTATGGATGATGAGATTTCATTGATACAGAGCCAATGATTCTATTTTCTCTGACATAGTCTGCCTAAAGGTTGCTCTTCTGCCTGAGCATAACAGAGGTATTTTTCAATCCATCTATATGTACTCTGGCTTTGATTCTCGCGATTAGAATTAGAGGCAAACAATCACTAACTGAGAGCTTTGAAGGAGTGGCTCACGTACTTTATTGGCATTTTACCTGTCAAAATAGTTAGTAACAATTGCTAATTGTTATTACTATTGACAAAATTAGTACCATACATTAATTAACACATTGTTTGGAACAACCGATTGTGAGAGGAAAGAAAACTATAAGTATGAAAGCACGGTTTTCAAGAATCTTTCTTTCATTTGGTTGCTCAATAAAGTGGAAGGAAAAAGCGGAAGATTAAATGAATTAAATTGTGTCAGGGTGTACTAAGATGATGGAGGATGCATGTAGCTAGCATAAATGATTGAAAGAAAAATGTTATTTAAACACAAATTTTTAATAAAAATACAACAAAACTATACTTTTTGTTTTTTTTTAATATTTATTGTACGCCTTGATATCCATGTTGTGAGTGGAGAAAAGATGTGTTGTATTTTTATCCAACTTTTTTGTGTTTATATAATACACCTCTATTTGAAAAATGTTGTTTGCATGGTGACAATGGAGTTCAATATTGTTCTATCCAATAGAAAATTAGATGATTTTGATGGTGAGATTTGAGACGGTTATTATGGTGATATGTTTCAGGTACATTCTATGTAGCATAGGTACTTCTAAAATGGTACGCACCGATTCCGTACCCATTTTTATTTGGTTGATTTATGATAATGAATGCGGAAAAAACATATTGGCTGTTGAAAAATATCTTAAAATATTATAATTTTTTATTATATTTCAATTATCTCTCATTTTTTATGAAAATAGTTGAGACGGTGGACCAAAAAAATTAAATCTTCAAAGCATGATGATAATAATTCACTTAAAAATAATTTTTCTAATATTTTATATTAATGTACCCGTACCTTAAATTTTCTAAAAATATCGTACCGCGTACCAGTACCCGTACCTAGGCAACATAGGGTACATTGGATTACATCGGGGAATGTACCCGTAAAATGTCAGCACTTCAACGCTCAAGTCAGTATATGATTAAAGTGGAGCGGAAGTCAAGAGTGATTGAATTGTAGACCTTGACGCCAAAACTTGCCTTTATATAGGGAGCGACGATTATAACTGTGACAACGGAAACAAGTGACAATAAAGATGATGAGAGTCGTTGAGATGACTCTAATGGTCACGTGGTTGTGACTTGTGATTGTAACAACCTCATAATTTATTATGATGTACTCATAATAATATAATATATATACCTTTCATTTATTAATTAACAGCTGATATTACTCACCTTAAATTCTAAAGTGAATCACTCACTTTAGAGGAGTTGAATCATTGGTCTCTTGTGACCCCACATGATAGCATGTTTACACCAAAGCAAGCTCACTAAATATGGATACCTATGTCAATTGGTATTCAAACATGACCTACAACGAGGATTGCGAGGATTGTGTCTAGCAAAATTGGTTAGATGTCCCGTCTTAATCGAATTTTATACATTTGAATTGATTTTTGTACTAATATGTAATGTAGTAATGTAGATGTTTTGGATCCTTTAGAGTGAGAAAAGTGTAAATGGAGAAAATTAAAAGGTTGAATTAAATGCAGTTTTGCCCCCTTTGTTTTAATTAAATCGGAATTTTATCCCTCATGTTTTAAAACGCGGACTTTTACCCCATATTTTATAATTTTTTGGATTTTGTCCCTCCTAAAATTCTGCTTTCAAGTCACAGCTTCAAAGCTTCGCACACAACTTAATTTGGATCAATAATTCACCAAACGGATATCGAAATGACCGTAATTGAGTTATCTTCCACATAATCAAATCCCACTAAATTTAGAGTTACAAAGAGAGATTAATTACTGTTTTAGTGAAGGTATGTCCCCAAAAGTCTGCACAAAATCTGCTTTCGAGTCACAAATTCAAAGTTTCGCACACATCTCAATTTGGATCAATAATTCACCAAACGAATACCGAAATGACCATAACCGAGTTAGCTTTCCACAGAATCAAACCCCACTAAATTTGGAGTTACAAAAAAAGATTAATTACAAAGAGAGATTAACCGGGGGTAAAATTACGAGCCACTTCGTGCTATCTGGATTGCCTCTGATCCATCCACCAGACCCGAATTGACTCAACTCTTCTCGGGTACCAGCTTCATCTTCTCCAGCCCTAAACCCAGAGAAAAGGTCAAACCCTATTTTCATAATTGATTCTATTTTGTGTTTCTGTTTTCAAAATTTGATTTTGATTCGATGTTGAAAATATATGATTGATTATGTATGTTGTTACTGTATAATTTTGTTTATGAAGTTCTGAAATTAACTTTTATGTTGACCCTTTTGGTGTGAAGAGTGAAGAATTGAAAGCAAGGTTAAAAAAGTTGCAAGATTTAGCAGAGAGGAAAGCATATCAAGAGCTTGTTAAGGATATTACACCGAAGGAAGTTGTTCAAGAGCCATTCTCTTCTTACAAGGATCAATTAGGATTTGGTAATTTCTTGTTCACTTTTATCTTATATATGAGGGTTGATTTATCATATCAATTAGGATTTGGTAATTTCGAGTTTCCTTATTGAACTCGGTGTTGTCAAATATCAGCTATAGAGGCACTATAGTGTAGCAGAATTTAAACAAATCACTATTGTTCTACGATATGTTATTTAGTACGAAATGTTGTCAGATAGCTGCTTTGGTGGTGCCATGGCACTATATTGTAGTGGAATTTGAACAACCTGCTATTTTCCGCGATTGACAATACTGATTGATTGAGCTTGAACATTATTGGATTGAGTAGCTTGTTTTGCTCAATGATCTCATTTTTTTAGTACCTTACTTGGTTACTGAACCAAGTATGAAATTCCTTGTAATGCAGTTTATCCTTAAGTTTTATGTTGTCAAAAGCTATTAGTATGACTGCAAAATTGTAATTCAAATGTTGTCAATGGTTTTATTGAACTATTAGTACTAAAACTTAAATATGAGAAACTTGACTGAAATGAGACTAGCATCTGATTCAGAGCAGAATGTGCCTCCCTTTCTTAGTCTGAAATATTGAGTTTGCCTTTAAATGTCTTTTGTTCCTGCTACTAGTTAAACTTGTACTGTATAATAGCTGTTGTACATTGCTTGTACACAATCATTGTTGGGCCTTCCCCAATCCCCACTATGTTTTGTTTCACAATGTTTTGTCCATCAAGCTGGTCACTATTCACTGTGCTATGCTTTGCCAATGTAAAGAAACAAGATGTCAGCTGTTGCATGAATTGGGCGTGCACTGAGATGCCAATTAGGAGATAATAATTATGCATATCAAATTGCAATTTGGATAGTAAAATTTTATGTAATTTGTTGAGCACTCAGGAGCATTTTGGTCATATGCCAATATCCATGATTTGGAGATCATGAATGTGGCCATATTTTCATGGAACCATCATGCATTTTCATGAGATATTTTAAAAACTTATGCATTTAGTCGAAAGCTAATATTCAACTATACCCAAACAAGTTTCAAGATAAACAATGTATAAGCTACATTTATTAGAATGACCTTAAAAAATGGTTACAAATATTATGTAGTAGGAAGTACTTAACTTGGTGGATTGAGTAGCTTGTTTTGCGCAATGATCTCATTTTTTTAGTACCTTACTTGGTTACTGAACCAAGTATGCAATTCATTGTAATGCAGTTTATCCATAAGTTTTTTTGTAGTCAAAAGCTATTAGTGTGGCTGCAAAATTGTAATCCAAATGTTGTCAATTGTTTTATTGGGGTGTTTTATGTGCTTTCATGGTAATGGAGTTTATTTATTTTTTATATGAAGGTTATTAAATGAACTTAACAACACGAAAACATGATATTTATAGCGAAAAAGAAAAGAAAAAAAGATGTATTTGGATGTGAAAAACGGACACTGCATTTTATTGCGTTTCATCCTTCATATTCGTGCATTGAGTGTATGACACTTCTTGCATGACACTGTTAATGAGACTTTTCTGTTTACAAACATTTCATGTTAGTATATTGTTGGTACTGGTGGATTATGTTACTTATCTATGTGTGATAACAGATTTACAGTACTTGTTATATATAGGAACAGGATGTCCAAACACTACTTGAATATGGTTAAAATTCACAACTACAATTTTTGCTTCCTTTAGTTCATTTTGATATTTATACTTTTCATGTGATAGTTTATTAAGTTTACCATGATGATAATATTTACACTCTTTCGTTTTTTTGTTGAACAACAAATGTTTGTTAGTTTGTATTGTTAGTATTGTGTTGGGGTGGCAGGGTGGGAATCAAATCTTCGGCCTTCTTATCACTTCTTAACTCCTCGACCCCAACAAGCCAACCTTTATAACTGAAAAATAGTCCCATTAGTATTCTCTGTTATAACCAAATAAGAAAATTGAATTCATGTCACAAAAATATGTAGTTTTTCTCTTTACGTGTCACTCTCCAGTTGCCTGCTTTTATTTCATTAAGACACAGTTTATAGGCTATCTTTGATAACTTATGAAATTAAGCTAAAAACAACTTATAAACATGTCATAACTTTTAAGCTGTTTATATAAGTTATCATTGGTTTCACAAAACTTATGTTAGTAGATAAGCTCAACTAAGCTAGCCCGTATAGGCCCAATATGATATATCTTACTCCTTTTTGTGTTGCTTGCTTTTTTATCATCCATGACTCCTTTTTTTGCTTCAATTTATGTTTGAAATGCAAATAAATTAAAAAAGATGTTATTTTGAATTCAGTGGTAGATAAAATGGAAGAAGAAGATGATTATGAGGAGTATGTGCCTGTGGCCAAGCGTCGTGCCATGGAAGCTCAGAAAATTCTCCAACGAAAAGGGAAGGCCTCTGCTGCAATCGACGATGATTCTGAAAAACTAAAAGTGGTTGAAACTAAGCCAAGTCTTCTTGTTAAGGCGTCACAGTTAAAAAAAGATCAACCTGAAATCAGTGTCACAGAACAGATTGTTCAACAAGAGAAGGAGATGATTGAGAATTTACCAGATAATAAAACCCTAAAGTCGGTTCGTGAATTAGCTAAGGGGATCACTTATACAGAACCTTTGCCTACAGGGTGGAAACCTCCTTTGCATATAAGAAGGATGTCGAAGAAAGGTTGCGAATTGATTCAAAAACAGTGGCATATAATAGTTGATGGTGAAGAAATTCCACCCCCGATTAAGAATTTTAAGGATATGAGGTTTCCGGATCCTATTCTGAAGATGTTGAAAACCAAAGGTATTGTGCAGCCAACACCCATTCAGGTGCAAGGTCTTCCTGTTATCTTATCTGGGAGGGATATGATTGGAATTGCTTTCACGGGTTCTGGTAAAACTTTGGTTTTTGTGCTTCCGATGATCATGATGGCAATGCAGGAGGAAATTATGATGCCTATAGTTCCCGGGGAAGGTCCGTTTGGTCTGATTATTTGTCCATCAAGGGAACTTGCTAGGCAAACTTATGAAGTCATTGAACAATTCTTGTTACCTTTGAAGGAAGCTGGATATCCGGAGCTCAGGCCTTTGCTTTGTATCGGTGGAATTGATATGAGATCACAACTTGAGATTGTGAAGAAGGGGGTTCATATTGTTGTTGCCACTCCTGGGAGGTTGAAGGATATGTTGGCCAAGAAGAAAATGAATCTTGATAATTGCAGGTATTTAACATTAGATGAGGCTGATCGGTTGGTAGATTTGGGATTCGAAGATGATATAAGAGAAGTTTTTGATCACTTCAAAGCTCAAAGGCAGACTCTCTTATTTTCTGCTACTATGCCAACAAAAATTCAGAACTTTGCTAGAAGTGCTTTGGTAAAACCGATTATTGTCAATGTGGGACGTGCAGGAGCTGCAAATCTTGATGTAATTCAGGAGGTAGAGTATGTCAAGCAAGAGGCGAAAATAGTTTACCTCCTTGAGTGCCTACAGAAAACCCCGCCTCCTGTTCTGATATTTTGTGAGAATAAGGCTGATGTGGATGACATTCATGAGTATCTTCTCTTGAAAGGAGTAGAAGCCGTGGCTATCCATGGAGGCAAGGATCAGGAAGAGAGAGAGTATGCCATTTCATCTTTTAAGGCTGGAAAGAAAGATGTGTTGGTTGCAACTGATGTTGCATCCAAAGGTTTAGATTTTCCTGATATTCAGCATGTGATCAACTATGACATGCCGGCTGAAATAGAAAATTATGTTCATAGGATTGGACGTACTGGAAGATGTGGCAAGACTGGTATAGCGACAACATTTATAAACAAGAACCAAAGTGAGACAACATTGCTTGATTTGAAACATCTTTTGCAAGAAGCAAAGCAAAGGATCCCCCCAGTTTTGGCTGAGCTTAATGATCCAATGGAAGATAATAATGACATCACAGACATAAGTGGTGTCAAGGGATGTGCATATTGTGGAGGGCTCGGTCATCGTATCGGTGATTGTCCCAAATTAGAACACCAGAAGAGTATGGCAATTGCAAATAATAGAAAGGATTATTTTGGATCCGGAGGTTACAGAGGGGAAATTTGAAAGGATTTTGATCCCTTGTTTACTGATTTTTCTTTCAATGCTACTGGCTTATATCTGCAAATTTAAAGTGTATTCTATGAAATCTTATGACCATCCATCCTGACATCTGTACTGCTATTTATGATATGTATCAGATTTTCTTTGAACACTACTGTGGTATGTACAATATATTTGCAACCTATCTATACCATGAAGTTTAATGAATTTCATTATCTGTACCAGTGCGTTTGGTAACAATATGATTGAATTGGCACGTGTTATAGATTGTTTGGACTGAATTGTAGATTGATTTTTTTTTGACACAATTGTAGATTGATTTTGATCTGTATGATTCATTCATGTTGTAGTCAGGTGATTTGTCTGGACCTGGTGGCTTCTGCTCTCAGTTTTTTACCAAGAATTTTAATATTTTTATTGCATGTTTTTTCTAAGCAACAGTACAAAGCCGTGGATGGCGGGGGTAACTTATCTATTGGGTTTCTGTATTTCAGGTTACTGATCAAGAAATTGGAAGAACATAATATGGAGCAGATCATACACAAAGGTTGGCGCGTTGTGTATAGGTACATTAGAATTCTCAAAACTTATGGATTTGAAGGTAAATTCTTTGATGATATAGAGAATAAGATTGCATTGGAACGAGAAAAGGATGAACAGTTAAGTATATTAAATTCAATGTATGACTTTTTAGAAGAGGATAGTATTGAACGAATGGTTGCTTCCCTTATTCAAGAAAAGGCAGAAAAATCAGAGAAAATTGTTGAAGGATCATCATCATCATCATCAATTCCACATCCATTTTAGTGTTTTTAGTTTTTTTTTAGTTCATGTTGATACTAGGTATTAACCTAGTATTTTTTTGTTTGTAATAAAAATTAAAGAATTTGAACTTTTTTTATATTGGTATCGTAGTTGGTAGTTCTAGTGCACTTCTTTACCTTGAAGAATAGTTATGTGAACCTGTTGGTTGATTTTAGAATTGTTTGATTATATTTGTGGGGATGATATTGATCATGGTTTTAAATTGTGGTTGCAAATGCTTGTCTAGAATGATACCACTATTCCACTGCACTATTTAGCCAACATTGCATGGTTTAAGTTTATTTCATAACCACCGATTCAAATGTGCTTAAAATATATGATTGAGAGATGTTTAAAAGTAAGATTTTTCATTAGATTTGATGCAATTACAATTTGAGTTTCATAAATTTTATTTTTTCGTGAGAAAAATTGAACAAACATGGCCAAAATCATCTGACGCGGTTTCTGATGCGATTCAAGGTCATACACGTGATATAAAGTGTTGAAGTTCTAAATTTCTCATTATGATGGAGAGACTTTATAAGGTCATACACTGATTTTGGAGAGACTTAATTGTTGAAGTTCTAAATTTCTCAGGAAACTAGCGGCAAGGTTTCAAAGTGTACACTTACAGCAGAAAAGGAGCAATTAATTTTTCACTAAAGTATATATCAACAAGTATTGGCTGAAAGAAATTCGGGTATGTTGTAATAAGTATATCTAATTTTGAATAAAGTGTTCTGAAAGATCCCTGTAAAGCATCTGTGAATGTTTCTTATTATGATGGTGACTGATTTTGTTGCTTGTAAAGATGGTGATCCGGTTTGGTGCACTGCCACATCATTTGCACAGACTGGCAATGCTTACTGCTTGGTGGGGGTGGATGCGTCACATTGAGGGGCTAAGTGGACGGAGTGTTTGTATGACTGGTATTTCAGAAGAGGATTTCTATCTCTGGTATACTGTATTTAGTGAACGCTGTGGTTGATTCGAAAATTGCAGTTGTGTATGCATTTATGTTAGCAAATGGCATGTTGGTTTGTGTGGTTAACAAGTTAAATTGACTGGATCAATAGAGAAGATCCGCTAGTGCGAGGAGCCTAGGGGCTGAAACTAAGTTGTACACAAGTCGTCATGATTACAGTTGCAAGAGATCAAACTGTAATTCTTCATATCAAATCCAATGCCGATCACCATTAGAGTAACTGACCATTAGTATGACTCATTTTCAGGGGGCGGTCCCGACAATTTAGAGGCTCGACCTTGAATATTAAAGTTGAACCCCTTAAAAAAAAAAATTCCTTCTAAGAGTGGGAGGGAGAAGAAGAAACTACACGCGTTTCTTTGTGTTTGAGACAAGAATTTTTTTCTTTTTATTCATTTTATTTTTCTGAAACTTGAATCTAACTACTTTAGATTTCATCAATAAAAACAGATTAAAAATGTATTAGGACTTTTTATTTATTTTTTTGAATCATCCTTTTTTTTATGGTTATAGATCCAATAATTATGATTTTAAGTTGAAAGAGTTATCGGTAAAAAAAAAAAAACAAGAACAATTCAAACACATTATGGCAAAACGTTCACGAAATATCCATATGGACATCAATGGATGTTGGAATATCCATATGGTGATCAATGGACGTTGGTCATCACATGGTGAGTGTACTTGAATAGTGTAGCCTATAGTTGAATGAATCCGTGATCGGTGGAACCATTCAACTCTTCATGAAAGGGTATGGTTTGATACATTATGACTATTCATAAAGAATTGGTAGAACGATTGTAACCCACATGAAAGGGTAGGTCCTCTCCCCACTTGATTGAGTGTAATGACTTGATTGACCGGACAATGACCCTAGTAACATTAGTAACTCTTCTTATAAGAGAAGTCATTGTATGCCTACGCCCATTGAGGCTTGAGAAAGAAGCGAGGGGAGCAAGATCCTAAAGATAATGTCTTCAAGAGATAAGTTTTCTCACCTTTTTCTCTTAACATTTGTTATGGTGTCCTCAATTCATGCAACTAGATTCAGGGCTATTTGATCATGACATGATATACTATGTTTATGATTTTCGCTATTGTCATGATATGCTAGATATTCTAATATGTGACATTAGAATACTTTCATTTATTTACAGATTGATGTAGGGATTTTTTTTTTTATGACTGCATTTTCGGTTAATTTAAGTTGGTTTAAGTTGTTGATAACCTGATATACTCCGGCTAAAATAATCCGATTCATGTGTCTGCTTCTTTTTTTTTCTTCATGAATTTCTTATTCTTAGCTGATTTATTCTTTTTACAATTCCTATTGCAGAGATATTAATGTTATGATCTTAGATGTAATTAGGGGTGTGCAAAAAATTTGGTTATCCTTAACCAAATTACTAACCAATTCATATCCAATTTTAGTTTGCAAAATCCATTTAAAAAAAAACCACACCACTCCAATAAAAAAACACCAATTATAAACCATAACCACATTTTGTAATTTTGTTTGGAATTGGTTTGAAAATTTAGGCCCAATAGCTAATTCAGGCCCAATCTTCAATTTTTTAAAATTCTTTATTATATAATAAAATAATTAATTAAAAGAGGGGTGGAGGACCGGTGGTCAACGCCGGACCACCGGCGGCCGGCGCGACGGCGCTCCGGCAGGGGTGGCGGCGGGCGGCGGTTTCCGGCGGACCTCCGGCGACTTTCACGGCGGTCGACGATGGTGCTCCGGTGGTCGGCGGTGGTGTTCCGGCGGCCGGCCACCACCAACCACCCATACTATTTTAATATTATTTTATTTTAAAAATCAGATTTTTAATAATTATTTTAAAAATAATTAAAAAATTCAGTTTTTTTTTAAAATAATTAAAAAATCAGTTTTTAATGTTTTTAGTTTTTCAAAAATTTAGTATTTTAATTTTTTTCCTATTTATTAGTTTTTTTTGTATTTAAAAATCAGATTTTTTAATTTTAAAAATTACTTTTTTTTTAAATAATAAAAAATATTTTTAAAACAATATAAAAAATAAGTTTTCGGCTAAGTAAAAAATAATTTGGGTTTAAAAAAAAAATTTTGTGGGTTGATTATAAACCAATTCAATCATAAAATTAATGAAAAATTATGTTTTTAAAATAATTAATAAATCTATTTTTTTAATCAACTAATAAAAAAAATTAGTTTAAGTAAAAAACCTATTTAAAATTGGATTATGTGAATAACTTAAATTTTATTACAAACCGGTTATAAATTGGTTCGATCCGGTTAATAACCAAATCCAAATTAGTTTTAAAAAATAACCGGTTTGTTATTGAAATGGTTTTGGTTTAGAACCAAAACCATCAATTAAGTGTGGTGTGGTGTGGTTTCCAAACCATGCACACCCCTAGATGTAATTCTGCTGTCATTTAATTTCTTATCATGTTTTCAAAACCCTTGATGAAGTTTGAAAATAGACTAGGTGGATTGTCAGCAAGAATACAAATAAGATGTTGTTTATATGAATGTGATTTTGTTGCGTTTCTCATTTTATGTAAGTTTTGTGATAAAGTGAGTATTAAATTGGAATTGAATAATTCTAAGAAGGGTTTTTGAGATGTAAGAAAAATGCAGAATCCAGAAAAAAAAACCAGCTTCATGAAGTTGATTGTGTTACCCTTGATCATGTACGTATGGAAGCTATTTGTATCTGTCATGCTATGGCTTCTGTTCTTTATTAAGTGGATTATGTATCCTGCAAGACCAATGTGTTGTGATCAATACAAATTTTTCTTTTTTCCTTACTCATTTTCATACATACTCAGAATGTTAAGTAAATTATCAAGGGTAACACCTAATTGTAGACTTTCTAAATGATTGGAATGATCCTGTTAACAGTCATAATTGACTTACCAACAAGTGGATTTTGTTTTTTTAGCACTCGCCAAAGTTATAGAAAATAAATAGCAGTCTGTCCTTTTTGGTTAAGTAATAAAAATTAAATAATTTGGCCATTTTTTTAGATTGGTAGCTGGTTAGTTCTAGGCTTCTAGCACACTTGTTTACCTTGAAGAATGAATAGTTATGTGAATATGTTGATTGATTCTAGAATTGTTTGGTTATATCTGTGGGGATGCTATGGATTATATATGGTTTTGGAGTTCTCTGTCGATGCATAGTAACTTTGAATTCATAAAGACACGCATCAGGGCTATATATAGAACGATATGGCAATTCTACAAGGCTTTTAGTCCCAACTCATATTTCAGAAGAGGAATTCTATCTCTGGTACATGTAGTGAACGCTGTGGTTGATTTGAGTGAAAATTGCAGTTGTGTACTATGCATTTATGTCAGCAAATGCCATGTTTGGTTTGTGGGGTTAATTAGTTAAATTGACTGGATCAATAGAGAGGACTACTATTGGTACTGATCACAAACGTGAGGATCTGGCGTGGAATGGGTAGCTCAACTGGTTAAACTAGTTGAGCTAAGGGTGCTGGAGTAGGAGGTATAGAGTTCAAGTCCTAGCAAAGGAGAACAAAATAACATAACATTGTAATATTAACAAAAAACAAAAACAAAAAATCAAAAAAATCAAAACGTGAGTATCTGCTAGTGCGAGGAGCCTAGGGTTGATTTTGTGACTGGTATTTCTATTTCTAAAACATAAAGAATAAAAACATTATAGAAAGTTTAGTCGATATAAAATTATAGAAAAAATAAGAACAAAACAATAAAAATATTATAAAAAGTTTAGTAAAAAAAATTATAGAAAGAATATAGAAAAAATGATATGAATACTAGCGGGTCAGGCAAGCGCGTTATGTCCAAAAAAATATATATGTCTTATGTTATGGTGAGTTTGTTAATAAAAGATTTTTGCTGCTAAGAAAAGATGTGTCTTATATTATGGTAAGTTTGTTAACAAAAGATTATTGTTGCTACTAAAAAAATCAAGGGTATTGTTGATACATAAAAATAGGAATATGGAAATAGAAACATTCTGTAAAAAAAAAAAAACATAAACAATATTTTTGCTAAACAAAAAAATATCTGTTACTAATATATTAAAATCAATTATCAGCAAAGTTCCTAAATTATCCTTATTGCTTTTAACTACGTTAGAAGTTTTATATTTTTCATTTTAATTTCCCTAAAAAAAATATAAAAATATATATATAAAAAGAATATAAGATAAATACAAAAACAAAAGAAGATGATATGCATAAAAATATGAACAAAAACAAATTATAGATAGAAACAAAACAGAACAATCTATACGCATAAAAATAGGAAGAAAAAAACAATAAAAACATTATAGAAAGTTTAGTCAATAAAAAATAATAATATTATAGAAAGACTATAGAATAAATAAGAAGAATGCGTCAAAAAAAATCGCATGAAAATAAGAATATAGAAATAATTTTAAAAAAACAATATTATATAAAAAAATAAAATAAAAAAACATAAACAATATTACTATCAAGTTTACTACTAACTTCTTCACCAAAAAAAAAAAAACATAAAAAAAATGTGCCGAGGTTCGAACTCCGGTCATCCCACTTATCCACCTCAAGGGTGGAATTTCTAACGATTAGGGGCTACTTGATAAAAAAAATAAAATTAAAAAGGTGTTAATTTTATATTTAACCTTTTATTTATTTTTTTACACAATCTATTTGAATCCTTAATTCTTAATCTTTCATATAAATATAAAAATATAAAAAAATCCTTCATATACCGAATTAAAAAAATATATATTTTTTAAAATAAAAAAACGGTGTTTTTTTTTTGTAAGGTACAAAAAAAGTATTAATTTTATATTTAACCTTTTTTTTTGTTTAACAATCTTAAAAGATTTGATTTGAATCCTTAATTCTTAATCTTGAGTACCACGTTACTTATTGGAGTGCTATATATAGACCTCTCTCTAACCCTTATTTTCAAAACCCTACTGCTTTCTCTTTGCCTCTATAGTTCTACTGCACGTTCCTCCTTCACAAAGGTAACCTTTTCATCATCGATTCTTAGTTATTTCGTGCTGTTTGGAATTTGTATTTCATAACATTATTATTTATTAGATATTGCTTTGTTTTTTGATTCTGTTCCTGATTTTGTTTTTCAATTTGACCTAGTTTGTTAGAATTTCTGTGCTTGTTAAATTCAAATTCTGAATACACATTATGTGATAATTGTTTTTTGTTTATGCATCAGTGGTTTTATTTGTTACTAAAGCTTCAATCTTTTTGCTGAGGGTTTTGTAAAACATGAACATGTGATTATACTATAAAGATGTTTTGTTGAGTTATATATTTCGTGACTGTCTTCGTATCATAATCTGTCTGCTCAATCTGCTGAAACATTGATATTGGATTATTGTATTCTTTTGTTGGTGTGTTGTTGATACTATCTTGTTTTTTTGCTTTAGATTCATACTTATGTATTGTTTTCTTTGTTGAATCGGCCGATTTTTTTTTGTTACCGATTGTTGATAGTAGGATTTTTGTGATTTCTTTTTTCATGGGATCATACTTATGTACTGTTTTCTTTGTTGAATTGGCAGATCTTGTTGTTGTTTTAAGCTTTTAAGGACACATGGGTAAGGAAAAGGTTCACATTAACATTGTTGTCATTGGCCATGTCGACTCTGGGAAGTCGACTACCACCGGTCACTTGATCTACAAGCTTGGAGGTATTGACAAGCGTGTGATTGAGAGGTTTGAGAAAGAAGCTGCTGAGATGAACAAGCGTTCATTCAAGTATGCTTGGGTTCTTGACAAGCTCAAGGCTGAACGTGAAAGAGGTATCACAATCGACATTGCTCTCTGGAAGTTTGAGACAACTAAGTACTATTGCACTGTCATTGATGCCCCCGGACACAGGGATTTCATCAAGAACATGATTACTGGAACATCCCAAGCTGATTGTGCTGTTCTCATCATTGATTCCACTACTGGTGGTTTTGAAGCTGGTATTTCTAAAGACGGACAGACCCGTGAACATGCTCTCCTTGCTTTCACTCTTGGTGTCAAGCAAATGATCTGCTGCTGCAACAAGGTATTTAATGTTAACTTATGATGCAAATTTGATTGTTTTTACTTTTTATAATTAACTTATGATGCAAGTACTAATTTTTTGATCTATCTTGAATAGATGGATGCCACTACACCCAAGTACTCTAAGGGTAGGTATGATGAAATTGTGAAGGAAGTTTCATCCTATTTGAAGAAGGTTGGCTATAACCCAGATAAAATTCCATTTGTTCCCATCTCTGGTTTTGAGGGAGACAACATGATTGAGCGCTCTACCAATCTTGACTGGTACAAAGGTCCAACCCTTCTTGAGGCCCTTGACCAAATCAATGAGCCTAAGAGGCCATCAGACAAGCCCCTCCGATTACCACTTCAGGATGTCTACAAGATTGGAGGAATTGGAACTGTGCCTGTCGGACGTGTTGAGACTGGTTTCTTGAAACCTGGAATGGTGGTGACTTTTGCACCAACTGGACTGACTACTGAAGTCAAGTCGGTGGAGATGCACCATGAAGCTCTCCAAGAGGCCCTTCCCGGTGACAATGTGGGATTCAATGTTAAGAATGTTGCTGTTAAGGATCTCAAGCGTGGTTATGTTGCCTCAAACTCCAAGGATAACCCAGCTAAGGAGGCTGCTAACTTTACCTCTCAAGTGATCATCATGAATCACCCTGGCCAGATTGGAAACGGTTATGCCCCTGTTCTTGACTGCCACACCTCCCACATTGCTGTCAAGTTTGCTGAGCTTGTTACCAAGATCGATAGGCGTTCTGGTAAGGAAATTGAGAAGGAGCCCAAATTCTTGAAGAATGGTGATGCTGGTATCATTAAGATGATTCCCACCAAGCCCATGGTTGCTGAGACTTTCTCTGAATATCCTCCACTCGGCCGTTTTGCTGTCAGAGACATGCGTCAAACTGTGGCTGTTGGAGTCATCAAGGCTGTGGAGAAGAAGGAACCCAGCGGAGGACCCAAGCCCAAGAAGAAGTGAACCATGCAGTCATATTAGTACTTCTATTTTTCATTCAGTTAACTTGTTTTTTAAGTTAAAAGTCAAGTTTGCACCATCATCTCGTAGCTTTTGTTCCCAGAACTAGGTTCTTGATCGAGGGTGGCATGATTACTTGATTTAATTTTATTTTTTTTGGTGTGAACAATTTAATTTTGTAAGCAGCATGTTTCAGGACCTGCTGAATTTGTCTTTTATTTAATATCAACTCTTTTTATTTGTGTGTTTATTCCTTGTGTGTTAAATTTTTTTTTTTTTTTATCTTAGCCGTCAGTTGGTAGGCCGCATGGCGCTTTTAACCATGTGGTTGTGGGTTTGATTCCCACATACGACTGTCAACTTTGAAACATATTTTAAGGAATCATTACCGAAAATGTGTGAAGCATTTGTTTAGATCGGAGTAGTATGTGTACCTTGTGCCTACTGGTGGTGGCACTTGCATTGCATAATGCTCTGATTATTTGGTATTCTGGTTTTTTAAATTCTACATTATAAAGTTATGTTTTGATTTGGCTTATTAATATAGACTCTGTTTTTTGAGTCTATGGTGGTGCTAGTTTGAAGGTATTTATCCTCTTGATTTTTCAGCATATAATGTAAACGTACGTGTGGTGTTTATGTGGTAATTTCATGATACTTGGATTGGAAATTTCATGACACTTGGATTGGATTATATATTATACTTGTTCTGTAATTCTTATTTTTAAGTTTGTTTTTGCTGTATGGGCTATACGGTGCATTTCGTTTATTAATTTTATTAGAATACTGCTATATAGTACGATATAAATTGCATAAAAATGGCAAGAATGTATAGGTGTCATTCTTTACATACATCAAAGTATATTATCTCCTTCAATAGCAGAAATCAGGCGGTGTGTTGGTATTAAATATACGGCTCAGATCATTTCGCGTGTGTTGGTATTAAATATACGGCTCAGATCATTTCGCATATTTCGTTAGTTGATTTTTCGTAACAATAAGCATTATTGATTTTTTTTTTCCTTCCTATTTTTAGGCATATCTTATTAATAGAGTAAAATTACAATAAAAGATATAAAATTTGAAATATTAGTAAAACAGATAGACACATTAGTAATTTTGGTAATAATCAATTTTATTATATTATAATTAGAAAATGGTTAACATATTTTTAATTTTTCTTTTTTACAATTACAAGATAACTAAACTGTCATATGGTTAGGTTGGCTTGGTGGATTTTATCAGGAAAAAAAAAGTAAGTTTTGGGGACATTGACAAAACACTTTACCACTCCTCCTCCATCTCAACCACAAGCTCAACAACAATATAAACTATGAGTTATAGTTCACTTGTATAAAAAGCTAACAAGTTTTTACTTAGCATTCTATCATTTTGTGGTTAAGAGGATTATTATTTATTGCAATATAATTTGGAGTAAGCGGCGTAAAACACGTTTATCGTGAATTTAATGAATGCATAGATTTTTTGGGTCTTGTTTGTCGGCTTAACCATTTATGTATGATTCGGGATCAGGACCATCGATTAATTTTGGTTTAATTTATTTTTAGATATTTTTTGTGAGAGACTAATACCGAATTATTTGAACTCAAAAAGAAACATTCACACATATTCACATTCATCACACATTTCAAAAATGTTGCACACATATCTAGAGAGACACTAAATCTATCTATCTATCTATATATACTAAAGGTTGGTGGACTTTCCAACCCAAACCCTAATTCCCCCTTCAAAACCCTAATGACTTATGTCATGTGTGATATCATGTAGATGTAACCATTGAGTCTGTATCAATTTTATTGGACCTCTACTAGCACCAATTAGAGAGCTTCAAATGTCTACCATAATTCATCATTTAACAAGTTTATTTCTCTTTCTTCTCTGCTACTCTCTCATTTTGTCTAATCATCCTCACACTTTCATCTCTCTCTATTCTCAATCTCTCTTTCTCTCTGTCATCCCCATCTCATCCTTATGCTCTCATCTCTCATATCAGTATCATCATCTAGCAAATCCAAACCAAGATCAACTCAAAGTTCACATGCAAGTGTAGATTTGTAATCCTTGAATCTTAGGCTTTCAAGAAAGGTAAACATCAAATCAATCTCTTCATTCCTTCTAAAATTCGTGCCTTTTAATCAAGCCTAACATTGAGTTTCATCTTGCATATGAGCTTCAAGGATCAAGGAGCCATGGTTAAGGGATTTGAAGTAATTTAGAAGAATATTGGTGACCATGGCTGGTTTATCCAAACAACTGGTTTATGAAAATAACTGGTTTATACAAACAGTTGGCTGGATTGTTGATTTATGTAAACATTTGGTTGCATGTGTTGCTCCTAATGATATCATTTCATTCTTCTAATGCTGGCAAAGAAGCAGAAACAGAGTCCTCAATTTATCCATTCAACATGTCACTCTCCCCATTCTCGTCCGCTCCCCTCGTGGTACCGCCACCATCCCTCCCATCTCTTCCATTTTTTCGCTTCTTCCTCTGAAGAAGAAGCTGCGGCAGAGCGCCGTCGTTACAAGCACTGTCTCCTCTCCCCCTTCTCGTCCGCTCCCCTCGTGGTACCACCACCGTCCCTCTCATCTCAATCACAGTCCGTTTTTTGTTTCTTCCTCTGCGGCAGAGCACCGTCGTTACAAGCGTAGTCTCCGTATCAAACTTCCTTTGAACACAATTCGTCCTCCACCTCATCAACATCATCTCTCTCTCATCAAGATGGCAGATCTCTGGTACCAATTCTAAATTCCCCTTTTTCAATTTTTTGGGTTTTCATAAATTTGTTCTTTGATTTGTTTGTGATTTTGTGATTTTATAAATCTCAGAAAAAGGTCAGTAATGCCCAGGTTCATCATATTTATGGCTTAATTACTTTGTATCATTCAGTAACAATCTCCTAATATCAATTTATGAAACCAATTTTTTTCTGACATTCCTAAGTTCTTTCATTGAAATGAAATTTTGCAGACAAGTATATTTTACTTTTTGTTAAACATTTTGAGAATTATTGTTAGTGATTATGGTTCTTAATTACTTCTGTTTAGAGGCCTGTTATATGCTATTCTTTTGTTCTTTTTCAAATAGTTTTTCATCTTTTCTTGGGTTTGGAAGAAAATCTAGATGAAGGATGATAAACAACAATGAATATTGTTATTGTCTAATTTAATTGCAATATTTGTTTTATATTGTTTTCTAAACTTGAATCCTTGACTGATAATTGCAGGGTAAGGGAATGGGTAATTTCCGTAAGAGAAGGAACAAATGTGAAACAGTACCAAGTAGATAAGTAAGGTCTTGGATGCCACCCTTGAAGATTTGGAGTAAGTGTGTTTATCTAACTCAGTTAGTGCACTTTATTCAATCATTTTTTGTAGTGTACTTATCCACTTGGTTGTTTTTACATTGGGATTTTGATAATTTCTGATTTTGTAGTTTTTTTTTTTTTTTTGTGTGTAGGTTTTGATATGTGATTTCTTGAATCCATCATGGGACAAGAGTGAGTAACATCAAATTTGATTTGAGGGTAGTTTTGATTCAGTTTCAATTATTGCTTTTGACCGTGTAGCTTCTACCGTCAAGTCTGCAGTTGATATTCAAACACCGGGTGATCTTATAACTCTTACTGCTGCAGCTGCAGCAGGTACTTGCTTAATCTTTCTATGAACTGACATTATCTACAGTTTGGTTATTTAAGCAGTTCAATCGCGATTTTGTCTTGGTTCATTGTCTGGTTGGGTTTATAAAACATTGTTTACTATGCTTGTAAGATGTAAGATTTTCTACGGAACAATATCGATTATTTTGTCTGATGCATTCTTCTTTTTTTTCATTGCATTATAAGCTTTGAGAGGAGAAGCAGCTTTTATAGCGAGATTTCCAAAAGAAGCAAAGAAGAATGCATCAATAAGTCCCTATGATAAGGGAATAGCAGAAACACAATGTCCACTTGCTTTTGCTTTTGAGGGTCAGATGTTAGAAAACTTTTCTCCATGTGTGGATGATTTGTTGCAGGTTACAGAAAAAGGTAATTAATCAATAAAGATCACACTTAGCTCTTTCTCAATAAGATTAAGGAATTCACAACATTGTAGTGTTTTATTTGATTTTGTCATCATTATTTTAATTTATGGTTGTTGATGTAATTCATTATAGGTGCATTACGATGGAAACATGTGTCTGTTTACATCAACAAGAAATATTAGGTACCATATTTCATGCCTAAAAACAAATCTGTTTTGGAGATAAGAAAATTTATTTAATATTTATCTTAATTTTCAGGTCAAAATTAAGATCAAAAGCAAACACATTGGAGGAGCTTTCTCCAAAAAGAGTAAATGTAAGCATTTTGTTATACACATACATATCTTGCTGCAAGTACCTATGCTCAATTTGTCACTGTAATAATAATTTCCTTAAGAAATTTTTGTTTAGTCATTTCTTTTGACTCTAGATTGATTCAAGCAATTAGGCACTTTCTGATTACATGTAACACAAATATTGTAGGTGTGGATTATGGAGTGTGTAATGAAGACTCGGCATGGCCTTATCAAAAAGAAAGGGAAGCTTCTGAAGAGCTCTATTTTGGCCTCAAAACTGCACAAGGTCTTCTAGAATTTAAGTCTGAGAGCAAACTCCAAAAGCAAAAATGGGTTGATGGGACACTATGCACTATTTCGTATCGTTTGAGGTATGAGATGTTAATTTATGCATAAATTTTTCACATCGAGTTTTTCCCAAAGTTGATCAATTTTTTCTATCATCATTTGCTTTTTTGAATCTTTTGCAATAGGCTTGGTTTTAAGAAGTAGATGCTTGGTTTTAAGAAGTAGATCAATTTTTGCGGTTTTGGTTTTGTAACTTATTTGCTAACCATTTTACTTTGCTAATTTGCTAAATATTAGACGGTTTTGTTTTGTTATACATTTTCAGATTGCTCTTCTTTCTCGCTTTCTTTTGGCATACCTGGCGACGTGAATGAGTGAACAGGGAGCACACACAAGAACCGCGGCAGCCTCTGACGTAGGTAAGGATTTCAGGTCCATTCTAACCCTAATTTGGTTACCTACTAATATCCTTTATTTAATGCATTCCTAAATGCCCTCCAAAACACAATTAAGAAAAAAAAGTAGTAACATGTAATTGAGCTCATGTCACATCACTACATTAGATATGCTTTAAGTATGTAACTAAGTTAAAGAAACACATTTGTAGAAACAGTCCAATACTAGACTGGCCCAGAAGTTTTTTGTTTTATAGCAAAAAAAAGTTTGAATGTTATAAATTTACATGTTGGCTTTGGCATACATCTCTGGGGTATTGCAGGTAGCTTCCTCATTTTTTCTTATGTAATAAGTGACAAGATTGTGTTAGAGACTTAAATCTGTGAAATTGAGCTATAACATGGTCATGTTCTGTTATTCAACTTTGTCTAAACAGTTAGTTGTCATTGTGTAATTTATTTGCCTTAAATTCAGGTATTAAGTTAAATTATTGGATATTTGTAATAAAGCATCCTACAAAAGTTTGAATTGACCTTGAGAACTTACATTGATTCCCTTCTTTATGTTTTTGTCGGTTTAAGGCTTCTTTTCTCAGTTGTCAAAAAGTTGTGTGATCAAGAAGGTTGGGTCAACCTTTTACAAAATGGGCTAAAGTTAGGGGTTAAAAATGCTATTATGAAAGTTAAGAGAGCAAAATCGCAAGTTTGTGAAAGTTAGAGAGCCAAAAATGCAATTTAGCTTTTATCTAATTATTATAATTATATTATATATTAGATTTATTTATCTCTTTGATACATAAATTGATTAATTATAACTCAATAGATGAGAAGGTGGAAAAGATGGGAAGAAGAAACCAAGACACCTGAGTACCAATTTTCACATGGTTAGTTAGCGTTCAACTTATGAATTTTTATCAAATTATTATGAAAGAATGTCTTAAAGAAAGTGCTAATCAATTAAATAATTAATATCATGTATATAAATAATTTTATATATTATGTTATGGGAACTTACGTGATTTATTTGGTGCATTATTTGTGTATGACAGATCCTGAAAGATTCAGATTTGCTGGTGAGACTTCATTTGGAAAAAGACACTTGAGTTTCTGGACCAAAAAACCTGTCCTAATTTGGATTGTAAGTCAAACTCATTCTTGATCATTTTCATCATTTTACAAATTATAATACAGTACTAATTATATTTTACTAAATAAATTATTGTCTTTGTTATACTTGATTGCAATTTGCAGGTTTGTTTCTTCAGGCAATTTATAAGGTCAGTTCCTGAAGTGGATTACTTGACCTTAAGGCATGGATTTATTATGGTAATTAATATTACTCCTCTATACCAAATTTCTATCATTTTTTTGGTTATTAGTATTCATTAATAATAAATTAATAATACTCAAAGGATGGATCGTTCGGAAGAATCCGAATTCAACTTTTGAGTCGTTATATTGTTGTTGAAGCTCTCTACCAGGTAGATCTTTTCTATCATGTTTTTATTAGCTTTAGACATCTATATTGTGTTTCCAAAGTAGTGCTCTCAGTCTTAAGATTTAGTTGAATGAATTGCTTGCTTCAAGCATCACTCAATATTAATTAATTACTTAATTTTGCTATATGAACTGTTATTTCTGCTGAGATAGTATGGTAATCAACAAATGCAAATTGAAGATATATGAAGTATTTAAACAAATTTTTTGATCTATTGGTGTTGCTGTTAGATTGGTGTCTGTTGCAAGTTTCAATATCATTCCTTAAAAGACTATTGTTACTTGCCCCGGTTTCATCCACTATTCTGATTTCTATCGCTATTTGTGATTTGTTGTAGTGTGCTGCAGGTTAGACATTAGATCTTATAACTGCTGCTATAGGACATGCATTGGCCACAGAAGGAAGATTCTGCACCAGAAGTGCGAGAGTTACAGATCACCAAGTATGGTAGTTCATATATAAACTGATTCATAAACCAATTTGGATTTTCATGTAAACTGAGATAAAAAGAGAGGAAAATATGGTCGATGATGGTGACTATTATTTCTCATCCATTTTCCCAGCACTAATATCTGTGGTTTCAACTTTGGCAGCGATTGAGTAGCTCTGGCTACGTCTTTTCTGCTTCTTTGCCTCCATATCTCGCAAGCGCTGCAATTACAGCTATTGATGTCCTCGAGGAAAATCTCAGTCTGTTAACAAAGTTGAAGAAAAGCGTCGCTGTCTTACGGAAAGGTAGGCTTTGATCTAAATGGAATTGTATTGCAGTGTCCATGATTTAGCTTGTGATCAAGATTGAATTTCTCTCCAAATAAAAATGGATTTTATTTCATTTTATTGATTTGGTTAGACATTTTTTTTTTTTGAGATACATTGGCTACTGCAGAAAAATTACAATTTCACTACAATATTTCCTCCCCAAATTTTAACTCTTTATCTGTGTTTTTTTTTTCTTTTCATGAGAATGATTTGGTTCTAACTTGGGGATTTTAGGCAGTTTGTTCAATTAAATATGTGTTTGCTGTTTTGTTTTAGGTTTGTGCAGAAGTTGGTCAATCCAGTATAAAAACAGAACTTTCTCAAGAAGATGCAGAATCTGAGTTTCTTACTCCAAAAAGTTGCTTATGAATTCTATTGATAAGGTTGAGAGGCTCTTGCATAAGAATTGGTGAAACTTTCACACATTGATGTCTATGAGGTGAAGAAAAAATTAGGAAATTCTTGAAGCATAGTTGGAGTTAAAGAGAGTTTTTATCTGACATTAAAAGTAGTGATTTAGTGGTGAGGTAGAAAGGAAATTTGGATGAAATCCTCTTCTAATGATATTTCCAATATTCCAATTGATTCATCGTAGGGTTTTGTACTCTTTCTTACAGTTACAATGTACAAGAAGAATGTTTCATCAAATTGTATAGTGATTTCCTTACTCGAATTTATTGGTTTTGGAATTCATGATGATGCTTTCTTTGATATGATATATTATATATGACTCTATTATTCAAAAGCAAGTTTTGCAAATTAATTGACTCACTTTTTTGAATCAATTGTAGACACATGTATGTGACCTGTGTTGTCAAAGAAGACATATTAGTGAATTGTTGCTTGAATTGTGTGAAACTGGGTGATGATTTGTTTGGAGTGGTAGCATAGTAAATGATCATTCAAGAGCATTTTGCTTTGAGTGATGATTTGTTTGGAACGGTAGCGTGATCTCTTTCAAGAGCATGTTTGATTTGTGAGTATAAGATGTGATTTAAACTTACTCATTTACATAATTCAGTTTGATTTAGCGTGATCTCTAACTCGAATGATCCAATTGAGCTTTGATTTGTTTTTGATGTACTTTCCACCTAGGTACTCTGGTTTTCTCTCCACTTATGTTTTCTTTCCATTAGGCCATTTTGGTAATGATATTGCAATTAAATTACTTAATTTCCATATGTTTATGACTAATTTCCTTTGCTCATAGTATCCATGATTGGTATATATAATGATGTTCCCCCGAAATGATTTCCGTATGCTTATGACCAATTTCATTGGCACATTGCATCCATGATTGATATACACATGATGCTCCGCCGAACCCGTGCAACGCACGGGCAACCATCTAGTTTTTTATAATAGTTATGTTAATAATTATAGGAGTAACAATTATTTACCCTTGTTATTTTTTTTATAATAATATACTCTCTCTATTTTTATTGTTTTTATAAGCAAAAATTCATGGTTGAATAATTGATTATTTGGTCTATCTTATACACCAAGTATATCAATTATTCAATGATCCTAAAAAGAGAATATTTGCTTATAAAAGCGGACGGAGGAATCGAAGGAGTACGTCAAGAGTTGGACAAAAAATAATTTTTGGTACTCGTATGTTTTCAACTATGTTTATGCACGTGTCCGAAAAAGAAAAAAAAAATACAAAAAGAATAGGTGAATGAAAACAAGTGAGAAACACACAAATAAGTAATTATTATATTTTGATAAAATAATATAATATTGCAAAATTTTATGCCAGTAGATAGACAAAATGACGTCTGACCTGACAATTTCGATATTTCTGTCAGTTGAGCTAAAAATACGGACATTTAAATATAACAAGTTATTTGAAAATATAAACATTGTAAGAAAAAATACATAATATAATAGGGATTTCGTAAAAATCAAATAAAACAATAGGGGTTTAAATAGACGATCAATTTGTATTTCAATCGTATATACAATATTTAATCTCACATGATATTTATGATTCAAAAAGTCATATTTAACACGTGAAAAAATGATAGAGAGATATTATTTATTTATCAGATATATTGATGGATATATAGTTGTTGTATTATTTATTATTGAAATGCATGAGTACTAAATCGTATTTAAGTAATGAGAATGAGAGAACGTCAATTAAGTGTAAATTATATAATATTTAAAATTAATAATATATTTAATTTTATCATATTTTCTTTAATTAATATTCATAACACTTAAATTTCTAAATTAAAAATTAAATTATTAATTTTAAATTACGTTCAAAATTAAATAAGTTGAACTATATATTATGTATGTTTATTTTAGTATGAGATAAAATCTACGAGTTTTCGTCCCGTGAGCTTAGTTCAGTTGGCAGGACATAACCTATATACATTGACTAATCTCTTTGTTGAAAAGACGAGAGCCGCAAACTTGAATAGCACAAGCCTTAACTTCACAAAATAATGAAAATGGATTCTCTCGAACGTAAAAAACAATTGAGAGAATAATTTGTAATCTATACCATTCATATTGTAAAAAGATGATAAAGTTGGAATTAGAAAAAAATGAGAAAAGTTGATTAAGAGTTGAGATGTAAAAGTTAAAGGAAAAAAAATGGAGAGGGTTCATTCTCCTAGATAACACATGATATCCCTATGCAAGTAAAGGTAGCATTCAACAAAGCACGAAAAAACACAATCAATAAGAACATATCAAAGAATTCGAGTTTAAAATACTGTGCCGATGCAAATTATCCTTTGTTAAAAGTCTATTGTTGATAAATCTTCACACAAAGAGAAAAACTTTCAAAGGAACAATTGCCTAAGCACGGGTATAAAATACGGTATTTTTAGAAAAATCAAGGTGCGGGTACGTTTGTATAATTTTTTTTTTATAAGATGTATAATTATTTTTTTAATTAAATTATATAAATAAATATTACACTGTTAAAAAATATAATTTAACATAAAAAAATCATACTTTAAAAGTTATTCAAATTATTCAAATATCAACAAAACACCAAAACTAAACAATTTATTCAAAAAGAGCGACCTTTAGTTCAAGTTTATCGAGAGAAAAAACTAACAATTTCAAAAATATCGACTCCATTAAATAGATTTCGTTCACCTTCATCAATATCCTACATTTTTATTGCTCTTTTATTATATGTATTACTCTTTTTCGATTAAAAAACAAAAAAAAAATTGCATTTGTTGTGTTTGGTGTACCTCGTGTATACCTGTGGTGGTGTACAAAATTCGGTAGAGTAACAAACACACTGTTATAGAGCATTAGAAGAAACACCAATCAGGATCAAAGTTCCACTTATAAGTATCATATACACCAACCAGCAAAACACAATTTTCAAACCAATATAGAAAAGTATTTTTGTAACATAAATATTGAGTTGTATCATGTATCAAAAAAGAAATTAAAAAATATTGAGTTGTGTCATTAACCAATTTTATTATTTATTAACCATGGGATGGGATCTTTCAAAACTCCCGAAACTATCATTCATTACATTAAGAATTTGACCAAAAAATTGTGATGGATCAAATTGATTTGATTCTATATTATTGTTTTTTTTTTACAAAATGTCAAATACTTCATAAATTTCAAAATTCGTCAAATACACCATGAAATTTGGAAATAGACAAATACCTTCTGAAATTGTAAAACGTCAATCAAATTGTCTCATGCTTTGTTTGCTCGGTCTATTTTGAACTTTCAAAAGTACATTGTTTGAACTTTCAACCTCCTTGCAATCACGTGAATAACAAGGAATCAAAACAACAAAACTATCATCATCAAAATCATTCTCATCATCATTATTGTTTTCAAAATCAAAACCAAGAGGTTCTAACCACTCAATAGACCAATCTGAGTCATCAGATTCATAACCAGACAAGAAACACCAATCACCAATCACCAACATGATATTCTTTATAAATTCTTGTCTCATTCATCTTTTCCTCGTCAAAATAGACGGAGTAAACGGAACACGAGATAATTTGATTGATGTTTTACAATTTTATGAGATATTTGCCTATTTCCAAATTTTATGGTGTATTTGACGAATTTTAAAATTTCAGAAGGGTATTTGATATTTTATTAGTTTTTTTTTTTGCCAAAATTATTGTTGTTTTATTAAAAATAAATAGTTAAAAAACATATATTTTCGTAGTTTAATGAAGCATCTTCATTAAAAGTAAAGATTATTTTATTTAAATAAAAAATTAGTGTTCTCCTTATTCTTGGATTGGTACGAAGCTTTTAAACCATTAACGATGATTAATTTTTGTTGAAAATTTGTAGGGCAGATAAGATACATTATTATTTCTTACTAACCGAATTTTTTAGATAAACAAATCCAAAAATCTCTTAAATAAATAAAAAATAAATAATAGAGATTGTGTGCATATCTCGTCAGTCGTCACTCTGACTGAGTTCATGTGTCCGTTTTTATTAACAAACCAAAGTATTTGCTTCATTACTTATCAGTGAGTCATAATACCTAGGCTAGGCAACTCTACAGAAGAAACAAACAACAAAGGTAACAAATTAACTTCCACATTCACTATTCGATCTTCTTCTCTTCTCTTCTCTTCACTTTCTCTTTAATCTCTATTCTTCCCGCTACCCATTTTTACTTTATTTTTCCTTTTCATTTTTCCAGATCACCGATTATTTGCACATAAGCTATGTGCACTGCATTCGTTCCGTTTCTTCAATTTTAATGTTTTTTATCCAATTTATTAATCTGTTGCATTTTTTATCCAATTTATAGAAATCATGTTGTTAAAAGTTAAAACCCTCGATGAATTTGAAACTAGTTTAGGTGGTTTTGTTACAGCAAGAATACAAATTAAATAACCAATGACATTGGGCTCAAGTGGTTAACGAGCTCCCACTAGGATTCGGTTCCTGGTGGGAACAATTTTTACTTTACTTGTCTGGCAGCTAAACTCCGGATTAATGGGCCCCTTCCCCTGGGAACCAGACGGTTAATACCAAAAAAAAAAAAAAAGAATACAAATAAAATGTTGTTGTGGTTTCGTTGTTTTCCAGATTTTATTTTAGTTTTATGATAAAGTGAGTGAACATTAAGAAGGGTTGTTTTTTGAGATGTAGGAAAAATGGAGAATCCAGAAGCAAACCAGCTTCCTGAAGTTGATTCATTGCCAGATGGATTTGTTGAGGGGACTGCAGAACCGGTTGCGCCTGCAACTCCAATTCCCGAACAAGAGAAGCCCCTCAGTGAATCTGATTACAAGGAGGGTGTTATCGTTGATTGCAGTCATCCTAATGACATATCAAATGTGTTGGGAGAAAAGGAGTTTCAAAACAATCACGGTACAATATTAGTGAACTAAAATTATTTGTTATGTTCTGTTATCTGAAGCATCCATTTTTTACTCTTCAGACGGCTCAGTGGAGGTTCCTTCTAATAGCTCTATGCAACATACTGAAGGTACAGATATTGCATCAACTCTAGCTAGTTCGGTTTCCGAGTCTCCATTATCCAGAAGTTGTGAGGTAAAAGAGCAACAACAAGGAGAATGTGAAAGCTCAGATAAATGTAATTATCCTAACCCTCGATGCCGCTTTTTTTAGAATTCGTACATAGTAAAATACATGCTACTTATTTTATAATATCATGGAGTTGCACGAGTAACATATTGCCATATTGGAGTTATCTAATTAGATAGTTTTTTCTTTGTTCACTCTACAATATTGTGTTACCCTTGATCATGTACTTGTGGAGGCTATTTGTATATGTTCTGCTATGACTTTGGTTGTTTATTAAGTGGATTATGTATCCTGCAAGATGAATGTGTTGTGTCCAATGCAAAATTTTCTCCTTTCCTTATTCATTTTCATACTCATGGATTTTTTTAGGAGCCCCTCGGTGCAATAGGTCCCTTTTTGAAGAGTGCCTATCATTTATGATTTACATGTTTCTCGTCATGTTTATTTATATTATTACATACGAGACTGTCAAAATTGAGATCGTCCTTAGTTCGTACTGATATGTGTATGTCTAGTTCAAACAGTTTCCATATTGTGTGGAATTAAGTGTAAAACCCTTTCTTATTAGCCCCACATTTTATAACTCTGTATATCAAACAAGAAACCACTTTTCTATAAATTTGACCCTTCCTTAAGCAAATTGAATGTGCATGATTAACATGATATTTTTACTTAACATTCTTATACTCTCTTACAGTCTTTCCAGCTCTTCCTTTTTTACTATCTGACGTGGTTACTATTACTAATTGTGCTTGCAGCTAAACAACCTTTGGAGACAAAAGCAGTGCCTCTAAACGAAAGTGCTCCAGAGATTGTTGATTCTTCAAAAAACAAAAAACCAGTAAGTAAATTATGTTAATTCTTGTATATATCCATATTGGAAATATAAATATACATATGTTCTGCTATATGATTTGCTATCTTCCATTATTTTGGACTATCTCTGAGTTCCCTTCCCTCTCGTTTATATTTCAACTATTTATTTTGAATGGTTGTTTATGTACGTGGTAGTTCAACCCATCAACTGTCACATTTTATTTGACTACCAACAAGTGTTTTTGTTTTGCACTCAATAAAATTATAGAAAATAAATAGCAAACTGGACTTTTTGTTTAAGTCATAAAAATTAAATAATTTGGACATCTTTTTAGATTGGTAGTGCTAGCATACTTTTTTACCTTGAAGAATAGTTATGAGGATGTGTTTATTGATTCTAGAATTGTTAGATTATATCTGTGGGGATGATATGGATTATGGTTTTGGAGTTCTCTGTCGATGTATAGTAACTTTGAGTTCATAAAGAACACGCATCAGGGCTATTGAACGATATGGCAATTCTACAAGGCTATAGCTCTTTGTTTATAGTAGTTTCTTCACAAGTTTAATACACAGACGACTGACAGAGGGTTTGATTAGATTCTATTGAGTAGGGAGTTCATTCGTAGGGGTTATATTAGCTGATTTAATAATGTCTCAAGAGGGTTAGGTTAGTTGACCAAATAACGACTCGGTGGGTTAGATTAGTTTCAACATGAATATTTGTCCTGTTTTCTTTCTCTCTTTTGGTTAATGTCAGATATTTTTCTCCTTTTTGCATGTCATATATGACTACATTCAGGAGAGACTTACTCGCTGAACTTCTAAATTTCTCAGGAAACTAGCGAAAAACGCAAGGTTTCAAAGCGTACACTTAAAGCAGAAAAGGAGCTATTAGAGTTTTCGCTCAAGTATCAACAAGTATTGGCTGAAAGAGATTCAGGTATGTTGCAATGAATATATCTGATTTTGAATAACGTGTTCTGAAATATTCCCTGGAAAGCATTTGTGAAGTTTCTTATAGGGAAGATAAATCAAGAGAAAGTGAAGGAAGGTATTTGAGAGGATGAGAGAAAATAGAAACACTGTTTGAATCTTAAAACTCAAGAAATGAATCAATCAACCATATGTTACTGTACACTGATATTTATAGATAAACAACTAAGATAGACTTCTAGAAGATCCTGCTCACATTGGTTTATAACATGATAACTGAATGTACTAAGTCAACTAACTGGCATTACAGTCATCTAATTCTCCCGATGACTAAGCTATTAGTTCATTTTATACTGGCAGTACTTCCATATTTCTAATCAAATTACGGGATTTCATACTTCGTACCACTGTAATTTAATACTAGAATATTGAAGGGATTTTCACTTTATTAAGCAATTACTTTTGTAATTGAGCAATTGAATGGTGTCTTCTAAATTCTAATGGGATTGTATTGCTCTTTTGGTTTCCTTCTAAATGCATTGCTTCTCTCTTATATACTAAGTTTTTTTTTTTTTAAATGACCATTTAAACATGGTAACAAATTTGTTTCCTTTTATTAATTTGGGCTAAGCTGGAGTGTTGGGTAAGCTTTTGTGTTGTTTTGAGAAACAGTGTTTGAGAAAATGGTATATCTTTAGACTTTAGACAGAGACACTTTTCTGGAATCTTAAATAAACGGCAGCACTTAATCTGTAACTAATTTTTGTTCATTGACTGTTTCTTTTCTTTTTGTAGCTCATGCTGTCAGAGATAAACTTGAGTCACTATGCAGGGAGTTACAGCGTCAAAATAAAATGTTGATGGTATTCTTCTGTTACATTACACCGCTACCTCTGAAACTAATTGTGCAGTATATAAGAAATACTACATGTTGAATACCTCAAAATATTGTCTTTCTTATATACAGTTAAGATCTGTTTCCATTAGTTAACATGGAAATATCTATTTGTTTCCATGCTTTGCTGCTTGAAAATGAGTCCTTGATGTGGCACTCTTGTACAGAGTTGCTGGTATCTAAATTCTAAAGTAGGGTAGCTTGTCCTGGTCAATTCTCATGTTTAGTTTATAACCACCTCTAGTGCAAAACTAACATCCTACTCGCATAAGGACATAAACTCAAGGCCGTGCAAAAGTGAAATACTAATAACTAGAAATATACTAAGTTCGCTCGACTGAAGTATTTGATTTTTATTTTCAGCCCATTATTACCCATCCTGCCAAAGTCTTTGAGTTTGATTTTCCCCTCCTAAAGTACTCTCGCCATTCCATATCTTTCGTAGTTTATGGTTTTTGCACACATTAAATTATTTAGTTGATGTATATTTGTGTTAAAGTATTCTTTATCAATAATTTTTATTTTTCATTGAAAATAGTATAGTGTTATAGTTGGAATTCAAGAAAAAGGTTAACCATATCTTGGTTTTCTAAAAGCACTTATTGTTTTGAAACAAAAATGAAATGTTAAAACTACCAAAGTTTTGGAATGGAGAGAAGACTATATTTGCACAACTTTTTAGTTTCTAATTCACTTTCCTAATCATGCAAAAAGGTTCCTAAGGTCAGTTATTTCGTCTGAATAGCTGTACTTCAACTGGATTAACAAATGAATTTTTAGCAATATATAGGCCTCACATTTGCATTTAAGGCCCTTACTTTCCTCTGGAACAATCTTTTTGGGATTCTTGGTAGTCATTTTGTGTGGTCTGTCCCTCCCCTTTGGGAAATTCTTGTTGATTTGCTATGAAGATTTTGGTATCGAGGATCAATTTCATGTCACTGTGCAGTATATGTAGTTATTTATGTTTACCTGGTTATCAGAATGCTTTAATTCATCTTCAAAAATTTCTTATTTCTCCTAATCTTTCTATTGTACTTTTTTCTTCTTCTTGATTCTTTATGTTCTGTTCATGGTTGCTACATGGGGGTTGTTGCATTCAAGTTTATAATTTTCCATGTTGTATCTACTCTTTATCACAATGAGTTATTACGCCAATGTGACTTCCACCTGTGTTATGTTTTTTGAGGATATCTAATTCCTGCTCATTCTGTATATGTCCCCTCTCTTCTTCATAATAATATTTTATTTTCTTCGCATAAAAAATGTCATCTCAATAGAAAGGGCTCTGTTGTGATATTTTCTTCCGGTTTGTTTTATTATTGTGGTTGGTTCCAAAATTATCATGGTAGTGTGATCAGGTTCTTATTCATTTTACTTTAAGATCAACAATTTGACTTTGTGAATGAAAAAACTAAGATTCATGCTTTATTATTTTCAGGAAGAATGCAAACGTGTATCAACTGAGGGTCAAAATTTGAGGCTGGACTTGTCAGCCAAGTTCCAAGATGCAATCAAGGTTTGATCATTATCTCTAGTTTAGAATATATGATATTTTGAACAGTATACATTTTGTATGCTTCCATGTTTTAACTGCTGTTGGTGAATGGAAATACATGTAGCAGGGTTGAAATAGTAGTGTGGTTTGATGCACATTTTTGTTTGAGCTGTTTCTTTTTCTTTTATTTTTGCTACCTTATCCTCCTTTTTTCTACATCTTTCCCCTTATCGTTTTCTATATATAAAAATCTTCATACTTAATGGTGCCTAGTAGATGGACCTAATATAGGACTTTACAATGTTGACTAATTCGTATAGCAAACTCAACCTAGTGGGAAAAGGTTTGGTTGTTGAAAAAATGTCTTGCATACTAAATGGTGCCTAGAAGATGGAAACATGTATGACTGAGATTCTAAATCTACAGTTAAGTTATCAAAAAAGCAAGTGATACTTAGGATATAAAATACATGGGAATTAGAGTAGTTAGTTGGAGGAATCTTTGTATAAAATAGGAGGATAAAAGGATAGAGGGAATTCATCAACAAATGTTTAGTGAATAAAATTATATAGCAGCGACTTTATTGTAGAATGGGGAATACCCTTGGAGGAGAGATCTCTCTTCTATTTTTTCAATAAGTGATAGTTATTTCTTTTCAGTACAATTTTTTGGTTCTTAACAGATACCTTGAATTCTTGCTCCCAAATCTAAATGCCTTCATCTGTTATGCTTCTTCCGAGTCTTCAAAAGAATATCTCTTTTCTAGCTGGCCCATGGATATATCAATATTATCTTATTAAAATGTACCAAAAATCAACGACAAAGTTAACACATTTGTTATGGTTCTTCCTTTCAACAATCGATAGATATTTACACCGCAATAATTCTCAAATTCAGATGACGTTTCAATATATTTTTTCCATCAAATGAAACTTGAGTTTTTTTTGTTTTGTTTTTTCCCACCCTCCTGTGAGACGATTGGCATTGTTAACTTCTCCATGCTACAGGATGTGAGCAGCAGGCTTGAAGAACGAAAGGATGATTGTCTTTCTCAGCTAAAGGAGAACGACATGTAAGACCTTGAAAAATTATGAAGATATAATTTTTTGCATTAGAATATTTTACGATCAGATAATACTTGGTAATATTGCCTGCATTTGTTCCTGGGCATATATTTTCCGGCACCATACAGTGGCTCTTTTTTAAAAGGAATAAAGGCCAAGTGTTTGTATATTTAAGGATCCCATGATTGTTTCATGTCGAGTCTACTATAATTCAACTTGCTTTCAATACAGGTTAAGAAACAATCTAAAGCAGCTTGCTGAGCAATATGAACTATCTGAGCAGCAATATGCACAGAAGGTGCCGTGTATTTTGTTTTCTTGTGATTGACATCTGTTGTAGTCATATTTATTAACTTTTGGTACTGATTTACTTAACGATTTTGTGTATCAATCCACAGTTAAAGCAAAAGTCGTTGGAACTACAGATTGCTGAATTAAAAATTAAGCAACATGAGGAAAAATTGGCTCAGGAACAGTCACAAATGAAATTATATGCAGAACAAGTATCTCAGTTATTGGCAACCGAGAAGAGTTTGCGTTTGCAGCTGACAACTGATGGAGAGAAATTCCAACAATTCCAGGTGTTTTTGTTGTTCTCTTTTTCATTTCTGTTGCAAATTTGACTGTCTTGCTATAATGTGCTATATTATTTGGATAACAACAGTCTTGTTTGTATTTGTAACACTGGTTTTTAAATGGATTCGTATATGTTTATTTTTTAAACATGTGTTGAATTTCAGGAAGCATTGACAAAGAGTAATGATGTATTTGAGACATTTAAACAAGAGATTGAGAAGGTAAACTTAATCTGTCTTAGATAATTCATTTGTTCAAGTCATCTTTGCTTAAAATCATATCTTACCTTGATGAGTAGAATTCTTAAGTCCTCTTCCTTTAATTTCATTGCGGTTAAACTCAGATGGCAAAATCAATGAAGGAACTCAAGAAAGAGAATCAATTCTTGAAGAGTAAATCAGAGAAGTCTGATATTACGCTAATAGAGTTAGTTGATGAGGTACATAGCTTGTGTTTCCTGTTTTGTTCTTTGACCATTTACTACCATAAAGCAATGTGTTAATTTTCATCTCTCAAAATATGTTACTCTATCACTTTTGATCCTTAAAAAATGTTCCATCTCGTTTTGGTCCCTTATTTCTGAAAATGAGTCAATAATGACTTTTTGTTTTTGATTGTGTGAGCAGCGCGAACGCATGAAGAAACAACTGGAGAAAACGAAAAATCAGAAGGAAAAACTCGAATCGTTATGCCGGTCACTTCAGGCAGAGAGGAAGCAAAGTTTATCTGAGAACAAGAGTAATAATAACAACTCAGTTCCAACATGAAGATAAAACTAGAAGAGGTGTTTAGCAACAACTTCTCGAAGGAAATGCATCTTTCTAATACATTGTTTATATTTGCATGCAATTACATAATTGTGTGATTCTTTTGCTATATTAATATCATTTACCTACTTTCAAGATTTTATTTAAACAGGGTAGTAGAACAATCTTCTATTATCTGTCCTTTTCCTTTTCATGAACTTTATAACATCCTCAGTTTGCGCAAGAGCAATGAGACACGTCGTTTTCGTGTTAACTTAGTTTGGGAGGTTCTTAATGACTGTCCAAAACATGTACTCAGTGATTTTACGTATGTGTGTGTTTGGTGTTTCTGGGTTAAGAGAAAAGTATTACTCAATCTTTATAGAGTACAAAAGCAACCCTCCCATTATTTCCATTATTTTAGATCGTCCTCTAATGCTTGTCCTAAACCTCTCTTCTCTTCTATGAGCTTGTCTGGAGGTCCTACTTAAAAAACTTTCTCACATCTTTTAGTACACACAACACAAGTAAAATTGTGTTGTACAATTTATCAGCATACCAATAACAGCTATGCTATTTAGTACGAAGGATTGGTAAACGAAAGGCAAGAATTAGGCATTAAAAAAACAATAAAAAGAACCGACACATAAGGTTTGGATGTAGCGAAAATCAAGTTGCAGTTGTGATATAAATTTAAGGGTCATGATTCATTCTTGCTTTTCTTTTCGTGCTAACAAGCATTTTTCTACCAATAATTAGGTGACATTTAGCATTGGTCAAGTAATAAATGTTCCCACCATTGGTCACTATTCACAAAACACCACATTTTCTCATCAACCTTATCTAGCTCACCATTTCTACAATATCAACTAACAACAACACCATAACTTACAACATCAGGAAAATCTCCTCTATGCTCCATTTGTACAAGCAGGTTGTGTGCTCCATTTTAAATAATTTTTCCCCTCCATTTTTTAAGCATTGTAAATTTGAAGGATTTTATTACGAAATATATTTATTTTTTTTACAAAATTACGAAATATGTTTAAACAAGGTGAGGACTCTATCAAGTCCCTCACCGGTGAGGTATTTAAAAAATACCGTTGGATTTAATGGATGGTTCAGATTTCTTGAAAATAATAATAAGAACATGTACATATTTTCACAAACAATTTTGTCCTTGTTTCTTCCATTTTCACACTTTTTTTTTTCTTTCTTCTTTCTCTTTTGACAAAATTTCCTCATTTTCATTACACTGTAACCTTTCTCCTTTCCTATTACACTGCTAGAAACTTCCATTTTCATTACTCGTCCAACTTTTGTCAATGAAACTTCAAGAACAAACACACGTGTCACTACCATAAAGTTCTAGTCATAACAGCAACACAAGGCTAAAGACCTCAATTTCGATTGTTCTTACAATGACAACATTGTTGTTATCGTTGTCCTCTTTGATCAAAAGGCCCCATTACAAATTTTGCTATAAATTAGGAAGACCCATCAAACTCTTTTTAATTTATGGTGACACAAAAAAAGGAATTTAATGTGTAGAGATAAATAATGAAGAAGATGAAAATGGTAAAGAGTGAGAAATTAGCAATAGTAGAGAAGAGAAGATGAAAATGACGTAGTGGGAGTGGGGGGTGGGGGTGAAAAATTGCAGAACTGGTAGGGGAGATGTGAGATAAAGATTGTGTGGAGAAGAGATAAGTGTTCTCAATTTTATTTCTAATAAATCTAAACCATCCATTAAATCCAACAGTATTTTTTAAATGTCTCACCGGTGAGGGACTTGATAGAGCCCTCACCTTAGACGTCACCTATAAAATGTATTAATATTAAATTATTAATGGTTTAAATGTAGTTTTACCCTCTCTGTTTTGAAAAATGCGGAATTTTACCCCCTATTTTAAAATACGGAATTTTACCCCCTATTTTATAATTTGTTGGATTTTGCCCCCACTAAAATTCTGCACAAAATCTGCTTCTGAGCCACAAGTTCAAAGCTTCGCACAGAACTCAATTTGGATCAATAATTCACCAAAATGATACCGAAACGACCGCAATCGAGTTAGTTTTCCACAGAATCAAACTCCACTAAATTTGGAGTTATATAGAGAGATTAATTATCAGTTTTGTGAATTATTGATCCAAATTGAGTTATGTGTGAAGCTTTGAACTTGAGGCTCAGAAACAAATTTTGTGCAGAATTTTGGTGGGGGGCAAAATCCAACAAATTATAAAATAGGGGGTAAAATTCCGCATTTTAAAATAGGGGGGTAAAATTCCGCATTTTTCAAAACAGGGGGTAAAACTGCATTTAAGCCATTATTAATTAATAAAAAAAAGGCTTAAATGCAGTTTTACCCCCCCTATTTTGAAAAATGCGGAATTTTACCCCCCCTATTTTAAAATGCGGAATTTTACCCCCCCTATTTTATAATTTGTTGGATTTTGCCCCCCCACCAAAATTTTGCACAAAATCTGCTTCTGAGCCTCAAGTTCAAAGATACGCACAGAACTCAATTTGGATCAATAATTCACCAAACTGGTACCGAAACGACCGCAATCGAGTTAGTTTTCCACAGAATCAAACTCCACTAAATTTGGAGTTACAGAGAGAGATTAATTACTGTTTTAGTGAAGGTCTGTTCAAATTAATTATCGTATGAAACTACTACTGGTATTCTCGTCATTCCTCTCACCCTGTAGCTCATTTTTTAATACTATTTACATGTATGGAAATCTAACTAAATTACCCTTGTTGGCATTTCAATTTTGTCGAATTTGGAGTTACGATGTGTTCGGTAGACGATGTTGAATTTGAAGATCATAAGTAGATTTCTGCAGAATTAGTAATTGGACATACCTTAACTAAAACGGTAATTAATCTCTCTCTGTAACTCCAAATTTAGTGGGGTTTGATTCTGTGGAAAGCTAACTCGATTACGGTAATTTCGGTAGCCATTTGGTGAATTATGGATCCAAATTGAGTTGTATGCGAAGCTTTGAAGTTGTGACTCGAAAGCAGATTTTTTGCAGAATTTTGGGGACATACCTTCACTAAAACGGTAATTAATCTCTCTCTGTAACTCCAAATTTAGTGGGGTTTGATTCTGTGGGAAGCTAACTCGATTACGGTCATTTCGGTAATCATTTGGTGAATTATGGATCCAAATTGAGTTGTATGCGAAGCTTTGAAGTTGTGACTCGAAAGCAGATTTTTTGCAGAATTTTGGGGGACATACCTTCACTAAAACGGTAATTAATCTCTCTTTGTAACTCCAAATTCAGTGGGGTTTGATTATGTGGAAAGATAACTCGATTACGGTCATTTCGGTATCCTTTTGGTAAATTATTGATCAAAATTGAGTTGTGTGCGAAGCTTTAAAGTTGTGACTCGAAAGCAGAATTTTAGGGGGGGCAAAATCCAACAAATTATAAAACAGGGGGTAAAAGTCCGCGTTTTAAAACAGGGGGTAAAAATTCCGATTTAATCAAAACAGAGGGGGCAAAACTGCATTTAAGCAAAAAAAAAAAAAAAAAAAAAAGAGAAAGTGAGTGCTTGTTATGCTCTGTTACGTGCGTGTCATCATCACTCGTTACAGAGAAACAAAATATGGCTAGTACTGATAACTCAAACCGGGTCGGGTTAGTAATATCCAACACAGATTCCATTCGGGTTTTCCTCTCCGGAGCCTCCAACGACACCACTCTCTCCCCAGAACTCCGACAATCATCCTCCGATCTGCTCACTCAATCCGATGTACCTTACGAGCCACTTCGTGCTATCTGGATTGCCTCTGATCCATCCACCAGACCCGAATTGACTCAACTCTTCTCGGGTACCAGCTTCATCTTCTCCAGCCCTAAACCCAGAGAAAAGGTCAAACCCTATTTTCATAATTGATTCTATTTTATGTTTCTGTTTTCAAAATTTGATTTTGATTCGATGTTGAAAATATATGATTGATTATGTATGTTGTTACTGTATAATTTTGTTTATGAAGTTCTGAAATTAACTTTTATGTTGACCCTTTTGGTGTGAAGAGTGAAGAATTGAAAGCAAGGTTAAAAAAGTTGCAAGATTTAGCAGAGAGGAAAGCATATCAAGAGCTTGTTAAGGATATTGCACCGAAGGAAGTTGTTCAAGAGCCATTCTCTTCTTACAAGGATCAATTAGGATTTGGTAATTTCTTGTTCACTTTTATCATATATATGAGGGTTGATTTATCATATCAATTAGGATTTGGTAATTTCGAGTTTCCTTATTGAACTCGGTGTTGTCAAATATCAGCTATAGAGGCACTATAGTGTAGCTGAAATTAAACAAATCACTATTGTTCTACGATATGTTATTTAGTACGAAATGTTGTCAGATAGCTGCTTTGGTTTTGGTGGTGCCATGGCACTATATATTGTAGTGGAATTTGAACAACCTGCTATTTTCCGCGATTGACAATACTGATTGAGCTTGAACATTATTGGATTGAGTAGCTTGTTTTGCTCAATGATCTCATTTTTTTAGTACCTTACTTGGTTACTGAACCAAGTATGAAATTCCTTGTAATGCAGTTTATCCTTAAGTTTTATGTTGTCAAAAGCTATTAGTATGACTGCAAAGTTGTAATTCAAATGTTGTCAATGGTTTTATTGAACTATTAGTACTAAAACTTAAATATGAGAAACTTGACTGAAATGAGACTAGCATCTGATTCAGAGCAGAATGTGCCTCCCTTTCTTAGTCTGAAATATTGAGTTTGCCTTTAAATGTCTTTTGTTCCTGCTACTAGTTAAACTTGTACTGTATAATAGCTGTTGTACATTGCTTGTACACAATCATTGTTGGGCCTTCCCCAATCCCCACTATGTTTTGTTTCACAATGTTTTGCCCATCAAGCTGGTCACTATTCACTGTGCTATGCTTTGCCAATGTAAAGAAACAAGATGTCAGCTGTTGCATGAATTGGGCGTGCACTGAGATGCCAATTAGGAGATAATAATTATGCATATCAAATTGCAATTTGGGTAGTAAAATTTTATGTAATTTGTTGAGCACTCAGGAGCATTTTGGTCATATGCCAATGTCCATGATTTGGAGATCATGAATGTGGCCATATTTTCATGGAACCATCATGCATTTTCATGAGATATTTTAAAAACTTATGCATTTAATCGAAAACTAATATTCAACTATACCCAAACAAGTTTCAAGATAAACAATGTATAAGCTACATTTATTAGAATGACCTTAAAAAATGGTTACAAATATTATGTAGTAGGAAGTACTTAACTTGGTGGATTGAGTAGCTTGTTTTGCGCAATGATCTCATTTTTTTAGTACCTTACTTGGTTACTGAACCAAGTATGCAATTCATTGTAATGCAGTTTATCCATAAGTTTTTTTGTAGTCAAAAGCTATTAGTGTGGCTGCAAAATTGTAATCCAAATGTTGTCAATTGTTTTATTGGGGTGTTTTATGTGCTTTCATGGTAATGGAGTTTATTTATTTTTTATATGAAGGTTATTAAATGAACTTAACAACACGAAAACATGATATTTATAGCGAAAAAGAAAAGAAAAAAAAAAGATGTATTTGGATGTGAAAAACGGACACTGCATTTTATTGCGTTTCATCCTTCATATTCGTGCATTGAGTGTATGACACTTCTTGCATGACACTGTTAATGAGACTTTTCTGTTTACAAACATTTCATGTTAGTATATTGTTGGTACTGGTGGATTTTGTTACTTATCTATGTGTGATAACAGATTTACAGTACTTGTTATATATAGGAACAGGATGTTCAAACACTACTTGAATATGGTTAAAATTCACAACTACAATTTTTGCTTCCTTTAGTTCATTTTGATATTTATACTTTTCATGTGATAGTTTATTAAGTTTACCATGATGATAATATTTACACACTTTCGTTTTTTTGTTGAACAACAAATGTTTGTTAGTTTGTATTGTTAGTATTGTGTTGGGGTGGCAGGGTGGGAATCAAATCTTCGGCCTTCTTATGACTTCTTAACTCCTCGACCCCAACAAGCCAACCTTTATAACTGAAAAATAGTCCCATTAGTATTCTCTGTTATAACCAAATAAGAAAATTGAATTCATGTCACAAAAATATGTAGTTTTTCTCTTTACGTGTCACTCTCCAGTTGCCTGCTTTTATTTCATTAAGAGGCTTATGCCTGTATATCTTTGAAGTATCTTACTTTGATTTCTTTTTCTTGTAAATTTTTTCAGGTTTGCATGTTTTGGTTACAATGTTTACCGGCTATCTTGTTGGATTTGCAGCATTTAGAGCTTTGTTTGATCACAGTCCTGCGATGGTATTGTCTAAACTCTTTTTTACACTATTTTATTATAAGCTAAAAGTTTTGTTTACAAAAGCTAGATTTGGCATCAGAGAAGCCAAGTTAGGCCACAAAAATCAAACCAACCTGAGAGGGAGCCTACCGGCCAACTCCCAAACCCCAACAAACTACCCAGAAAAACACCAAAGAACAAGATAATACCTATCATATTAAACTATATGCCGAAATTTACAGAAACATCCAAACATGCAGCACTAAAACCAGATAATATTGCAGTGGATAAGCTTTCAGTTTTGCCACTTCAACAATCTTTTTCACATCCAAGAAAACGGGACATTAAACACCTTTTGAATATGTGACCACCAAATAGTCCAAATTATCGCAAACTATATAGATTGCCAAGCATCCCCTCTTTACATATTTATCATCCATTTATTGTCGAGTAGTTTAGCGAGTTCTCATCTCCTCTTTGTATCCTTTCCTTCCTTCTTATCTATGTTTTCAGAATGCTGCTGGAGGAATTCTTGGGTTGGTGGGTGCCATGCTTGTTGAAACTTTCCTTTTCATTATTAGAAGTTCCAATCCAGATGGCGATATAACAAGAAAGTCCAATAAAAAACCGAGATCGTCCTTTGCCACATCCAGTCTCAAGAAAAACCTGTAAACATGATCAAGGTGGTTGTTTTTTTAGTTATGCATATAGTACCAATAATACTAAATTATATAGTGTAGTCCATTGTAATTGTAAACACTGTTTTCAGTTATAGATAACTTAGAAGTGGCTATTGCATTATTTATCATTGATGGCCTTCCTTGAAGGGCGTGAATATTGTCTTTGAAAATGGCATCTACATTGTACTCCAACAAAGTATTTTGGCCTATCGATATCATCACAAGGACTATGGTAGTGTTAATGTTATGCCTTAACCTCAACCTTACATGACTTGAAGAAGAACACACTGAATAAACATGTAACAGTTCTTTTTTAACTGACCTGGGTGTTTCATGAATCATGATTTTTGGCTTCATGATATGTATCAAATAGTCATTTTCCTCTTACATAAGTCTGCAATATATAGTACTCTGTGAGCATCTCCAACTATAGAACATATTTTGGGTTCTTGAGTGAGTTTTACTGGACCAATCTATCACATTTTAGTGTCCCTTTTCCTCCCTCTTCTTCTCTTCCTTCCCCTCCTTTTTCCTCTTTGCTGTGCAACAAGGTAAAAACCCATCTCCCTCTTGGTTCAACCACTTGCATTTCTGTCAGAAAATAATTTTTTATTTCTAAGAAGCGGTCTTATTGAAGAATGGTTCTACATGGTGACTACCACATCAAACAACTCTAATAAAGATAAAAGAAAAAACCAAGACTCAATCTTATGTATTAAGAATGAACCTCAAGAATAACATATGTTAAGGAGATAAATGTAAAAAAAAAAAAAAAAAAAAAATTGTGCATTCAATTTTTTAACATTAATTTTTTGTATTTTTATACTATACTTCTTAGTTGACTGTTCATGCCACATAAAGGAAGACATAAGATAAAGGACATGGCCATCATTATATGATTGTTTTATTTGGATTATTATACATTTTGAGTTAACTAAACAGTCAATACTAGTATATCTTACTTGGATTCAATTGTAATTATGTCTATCTATATAGAGTTTAATTGATATGCACTGACGGTGTAAAATAGTTTTACACGATTGTCCAATAAACAATCACCATTTTGAATGCATTTGGATCTTCTACAACTTTTTAAAAAAAAATCGATTTTGGTTATATTTTAGTAATTTTAGTCGTTCATTCATTTACTTTTTTTTCTTTTCTTTTTTTAAGCATTATTTTTTTGCTTTGTGACAATCATTGAATTGAAAAAAGAAAAATAACATAAGAAAAAAATTGGAGAGAATCTAAATTCATTTGAATTTAATAAAATTTTGTAGTTATAAGTAAGTACACTTGTTAGCATAATTTTTACTATTAGAAATAAATACACTTGTTAGCTAATAGTCGAATGAGAACTTGAACAATCGAGTACCACGAGCTAATGGACATCAATTATTATTGTACAGATACAGAATAAAGAGGCACGTGAATCACACTATCACTTTAAGTTATTTTATTGGATCATGCTAATTGAGTAAATAGTGTTTTTAAGATACTGATTAAAAAAAATAAGAGGTAAATTTTATATTAAAATATCATTTTTTATATTTATAAAAATATTGACAATACAAATTTTAAAATACTATTATTTTATTTATTTTTTTAAACCAGTATCCAAAATCATTTATTACTTTTCTATTTTACCTGATCAAAATCGACGTAGTTGGTGGTTGTCCTCTACCGCATGGTTGTGACACTCTGACGCTCAAGTCAGCTTATGCGTAAAGTAAAAGTTTTAGAGATAGAAAGTATTGTATAGGAGTCTTCTGCATGAGAATGGTATATACAGTCTCTGGTGCAGAGTAAATGTCACTAATATCAGGATGAATACGACGTCCTCGCCATGACTGTCGGAATAATGGCTGAAAAAATCATGATTGACAGTAAATATCAATCATTCTGATGTCAGGCGTTATGAAAGGTGGGCTTCTGTGAACGTTGAATAGATAGGCGCGGCCTTGTGCCTCTAGTGAGTTGGGCCGAGTTCGACTGCCAAGCGCTTGCGTTTGGTGCGAGCTAGGCCTTGAGGCCCAATACAGAACAATGGTTTTCCACCGCCCATGTTATGATTCCCACGTTTTGTGATAGTTTTAGTTGTGCTTGTGTTTCTTTTCAACTTCTCCTCGTGTTTCTTAAAAAATAGTCACTATGTTCATCCTCTTGTTTTTAAATCAATTTAATTGATTCAAAAAGAGAAAATTGGTCATTGATATCGAATTATTTATGTCATGTGTTGAAATCCACTTTGACATCAAAACAAATAATTATGCTCGGTTGCTGCAATCGAGGAAGATTCAATTAGATCAACTTTATCGTTGTAATTTTGACCGGAGAACATTTTCGGCTAGTTAACCACTTAAAATAGTTTTAGGTTAAAAAAGCATAATTAACCACTTAAAATAGTTTTAGGTTAAAAAAGCATATGATGTGTTATAAGTGGAAAGGAAATATATCATGGTCCCATGAACTTAACTCAATTGGTATGAACATCAACATATTTTATATGCATGAGCAGATTTTGAACTATGAACACTCCACTTATTCACTTTAAAATAGTGGAATTTCTAACAATTATACTACTTGAAGAAAGAAAAAAATATCATGGATTGAAGGAACACAATAATATTTTCATATGTGTGGCTGGTTCGGTGATTTTTTATTTAAGAAAGTAGGTAATGGAGAGGATACTTCTTTATGGGACGATCCTTGGTTGGAAGAAGGAGTTGAGGGAGCATTTTTCGCGCTTAACAGGGTTGTCTTTGGAGCAATAGTTTATGTGGGAGTTTTTTGTCGTAGGGGCTGGGGGGGGGGGGGGGGGGGGGGGAGTTGGAGGGTGTCTCTTTTTGCGTGGGAGAAGGAAATAGTGGAAGATTGTTGTGCTCTTTTACCAAATATTGTTTTACAAAATAATGCATTTGATATGTGGCTTTGAAGGAGAGAATATCCATTTTAAGTCAATGGTGCCTATTCGATTTTGACCAGAGTTGAAAATGAGGAATCTTTGTCGTCAGATCAACATGCTTTGACGGAATAAATTGGTTTCATTGAAGGTTTCTGTCTTTGCTTCGCGCTTTTTGGTGAATAGAATTCCAACAAGAGGTATTATTTTCAGGAAGGACGTTATAAATGCGGAGGCTCAAAATTGCATATTTAGGCGTGGTGAATTAGAAATAGTATAAAATCTCTTTTTAATTGTGTTTGTTTTGATAAGGTTCGATACGAGGTTCTTAAATGGCTTGGTTTGCAAGGTGCTCCTAATAAAAATGCAGTCTCACATGCTCATCAATTTAAAGACTTACATGATCGTTGTTTGAATATTAAGGATAATTATCACGTTATTTGGTTGGCAATAATTTGGAGGATTTGGAAAGCTCATAATGATTTCTTGTTTAATAATAAATCGTTCGATAGCAACCTTGTGTTCGATCAAATAAAGGTCAATGTTTGATGGTGGTTTAAAGTGAAGGTTTTCAAGTGGGCCTTATCATTGTGATATTTAAACCATTTTGTTTGTTTGGCGTGGAGAGTGATTTAACTGTTGCCGTTGATGTATTGTTGCCGTTGTACGGCCAACAAGCATGTTGTTTTGTGTTGTTTAGATAGATGTGCGTTTTGTAGCACTTCACTAGCTTCTTGGTTCTTTGTGACAAACTGTTTGTATAATTAGGGTGTAAACGGGGCAGGAAATGTGTGGGGAAGTTTTCCCGTTCCCCGCCCCAAAGTGCATGCGGAGGAGATTTTGCCTTCATCCCCGTCCCTACGAGGGAATATTTGTCTCCATCCCCATCCCCACAAATCTCCACGGTTCCCGCGGAAATCCACGGATATCAAATATTAACAAATTTTTTATATTTTTCTGTCAAATTATGACAGTAGTATGACGTTATTTTTTCTGTCTTATTTTAAAAAACACAAATATTTTGCGTCTTTCTTTTTTAAAAAAATAAAAACAACACAAAATGCATTCATAACCAAAAAACATTGCAAAAATATTTGGCTACTAATAATCATACAAAACCTAACAGCCAAAATATTCCACAAGTATGCATAATCATACAAAAGTTTATAATCAAAATATCTCAAAATTGTTGTTAATAGGTAAATATTCAACCAAATTAGATAAATATCTCAAAATTGTTGGTAATTGGTAAATATCCAACCAAATTGAATGACTCCTCAGTTACTTTTTTTTTTAAAAAAATAAATATTTAATATATATTAATAATAATAATAATAATAATAATATAGTGTATATATGGACGGATTCGGTGAATCCGCGGGGACGGATGCTTCGTCCCCGATCCCCACCCCGAAGTGCCTGCGGAGGAATTTTTGCCTCCATTCTCATTCCAACAAGGATAAAATCTTTGTTTTCGAAGCTCCGAATGGGGCAATCCCCGCAGGGATCCGCTCCACCGGATGCAAATTGACAACCTATGCATAATTAATATTTTCTTTAGTTTGTGCACATCTTATGCCAAACTATGATTGTGATTAATATATTGATCTTTTTAATTGCTTAAAATATAAAATAAATTCATATGTTTGTAGCATATGGTAAAAATGAAACCACACGATCCTAATTCTTGTAAATTTTTTATCCTTATGTTAATAAAATTTACCTTTCAAGAGATTAATAAATAATTAATATATTCATTCACTTAATTGTCAACCAATATAAGTAATTCACTTAATCTCCTTTAAACATCAGGTAAGGACGGCAATAATTTATTTATTTATTTATGAAATAAAATGAAAGTCATAATAAGTGGTGTAAAGGGAATATTCTTCTAAGTTTTCTAAAATAATGAAAAGCATGGCCAAGTGGCCAGAACGACAACCAAACCATATACTATATATTATTATAAAATATAAAGCCACCAACTAACAACTCCATTGACCAAAACCATACAATATAATATAAAGCAATATTCATAATAGAAATATTAATATACATCTTTTTAGGCAAAATATTAATATACATTTTATATGCAATGAATTTCATGCACATTTTATACAATGTGGTAAAATTATATAGGGTAAAAAAAGTAAAGTTTTGGTCGAAGTCTCAATTCGGTGTTTCATAAAATAATAAAAGGTGATAAGTTAAATTTGAAATATATTCTATCATTGATTTCTAATTAAATTTTTTGTCCTGAATATGAGATGAGTTAAAAACAAAGACGATAGATAAAAACATAAATATTAATTTATCCTATAAAACAAAATTTAAAATATAAACTTAAAATATAAAAATTATTGATATAAATTTAAAATAAACAAAAAATAATTTGATATTATAATAAATAATAAAAATATTAATAATTACTAATTTATTGGAACTAGAAATAAAATTATTATTAAAATTACCAAAATATGGATATTTATTTAACAAATTAAATATAATTTTTAAAAGTATTTTTTAATACATATAATTTTTTTTTGAAGCATTAATACATATAATTATTTACTTAATCTTTTATCAATAAAATTATTTACTTAATCATGTTTTTAAAAATAATTTTTTTGTTTATTTAGTATTGTCAATAGATTTTTTAAAAGTTATATAAAATGACTTAATTATTTATTCAGTATTTTATTTTACTAACTTATAAAATTTAAAGATATTAAAAATTAATTTCAAAAAGATATATGTAATTATTTTATAAGGTTAATTTTATCATTTAAATATGACATACGTGTCTTTTCATTTTTGGTTAAAATAAATATATTACGGTACATTTTTATTTGTCTAGAAAAATGTAACACATTTAACATGTCAAACACATTATAGAATAAATGTTTATCATGTCACTATTATATTTTATTCTTATCCAAATATTTTTATCGTACCTCATCTCTATCCACACCTAACAAAAGCTAAAATTATGTGTTTATATTAAATTTATAATAATTTTATTTTCGATCAAACGTACTCATCTGATTTTTATTTACATTCAGATCAAATACATCAATTATTCAATAAATAAAGACCGAGTATAATGGAGTAAAAATAAAGACCGAGTATAATATTTTTTTGACACAAGACCGAGTATAATATTTGTATAACTAGAATTTGACCTAATCTTTAATGAATAAAAAATCATCATAAATAGAATAATTCCTAATAAATAGAAGACCTCGTGCTTAGCACAGCACAATACCATTCAACTTTGGTTGTATCTACTTTTTTGGCGTGTGCACGTCACAGCCATAATTGACTTTTATTCAATTTTTCTTTCTCTCTTAAATTCTTCAAAATAAATAAATTTCAATAAACAACACTATTCAATTCAACATTTATTTTTCAGAAGAAATAAAAAAAAAAAAAAACTTCAATATTTTTCCTCAGCTGTTAGATTAGAGTTTAGCATCTCTCTCTTTCACCTAACCACGTTTTCAATCTCTCTCTCATCACTTTCTCTCTCTACATTGGCGTGTGTCTCTTGCATTCTCCGAAAGGTATCTATCTCAACTCTTTCATTTTTCATTTTTCTTTATAATTTCGTTATTCTTTTTGTTAAAGCTCATTGATTTGATTCTATGTTGTTTCTATGGTGAACCAATTTGGATCCATTTTTTGATTTCTTCATTTGGGTGATTTTTCACAACCCTTTTGATTTTTTGTTCTGGGATTTGTGATATTGTTGAAAAGTTTAGATTTTTTCATCTGATTTTAACTTAATTGGTGAATTTGTGATTTGGGTTTTGGTATGCTTCAATTGTTGTAAACTGGGTTGAATGTAGAAATTGAATTGGTATTTGCTCTTGAGTTGACTTTTGGAGATGCAAAAATTTAGATGTTTTAGAACCTTTAGTGGTGTGAATTAATGCAATTTGGGAACTGAGAATGCTTAACTTGCTTAATTGTGTGTTTAGTTTTGTGGTAAGAAAAATTGATTTTTGAATGAATTGATTGTGATTAAAATTGAGCTGAATTGAAACAATAAATTTGAGTCTAAAAATCAATTCTTGAATTAAAAGCTCCAAATTCTAGCTTCAAGTTAGAATCAATTCTTGAGGCAAAATCAATTGAACTCGAGAGCAACCAAACATGTCGAAATTAATTCTACAATACTAAAATCAATTTTGGCTCCTCTAAAAATGGAACCAAACATACATTAAGTATGATGTTAATTAATTGGTAATATTGAATGCTATAGGCTTGTCGATTTGATTCAATGACAACTCACTCCCCGTCACTTGTTAATGACAAGAGACGGGGAAGGAAGGAAGGAGGAGGAGTAGGACTCAAGGTTGAAGTTTGGACCGAAAAAATTAGTGTTTTTTATTTTATTGTTGCTTTATTATATCATATCGGTTCAGTATTAGCCATCATTAGGTATTGAATCTTGATGTGAACTTCACATGTTTGTTTATGTGTGTGTGCATGCCAATTGCTCGATGTGTTTCTTTCTTATTTATGATTCCCTTTTTTGCAGGTTTGTTAGATTTGAAGCAGGAGAATGGACTTCTTTACTAGAGATATAAATGAGGACTCTATCCTTAGGTGTCCTTTCTTGAGGAACATTAATGAACCCACTAACTTCTCATTTGTTTCACCTTTGGCTTTTCCAATGCCGGTAAGTTTTCCTTTTGGCTGACAATTCTCATTTCATCTTTACTTTAGGCTGCATATGTAGATTTTGCTGCCGCCGAGCAGTTATTTGAGAATGTACCCGTTATATCATGCTCTTTTTATAGTTTCTGTTCCGGGAAACAAATTGTGTTTTTTTATATCTCCATGCGCTCATTACTTATAGGTTATAATGATATGAAATCATTTGTAATATGTGGTGCTATCTTGGTATGTCATTATGGTGCAAGAACAATATTTTTTACTTGTTCTGTTATTAATCTCAAATAGAAACTGATATACTTGCAAAATATCTCTTACACAGGTGCGTGCAGCTAAAGGTCCAATTTTTGAAGACGGTCCCAATTTTGATTTGGCATTTAGGCTTTTCCATGGGAGCGATGGTGTAGTTCCCTTATCTGAGAGATCTTTTCAGCGTTTAGACAAAGTGAACCATGAACCTCCAAAATCCCAATTCAATCCATTGGCTGCAAAGGCAGCAACTATAAGTCTATCATCATTTGGGTTTGGCGGGGCTTTCGGTTTTGACGCATTTAATGAGAAGTGGAAGAACAAGAATAAAAACTCAAAAAAAGAACCTTCCTCAAAGGTATGCAGTACATTCAATCTGCTTTTCTTACCACTGCCAAGTCATTTTCTATGAAAGGATTCTCTAGTCAAGGTTTTTAATTTATAAATAACATGTTTAAGCCTAGTAACTTGATTGTTCTTTTTCCCTTTCTAGAGGGTGTGGAGTAAATTAAGAGATTTCTTAGTTGGGTAGCTCAAATGGTTTGAGCTAAGGTTGAAAGGAGTTAAAGAACTGGGATTCAAATCCTGGTGATTGAGGAAATACTAGCATACATAACAACTAATATTTGCCTATAAAAAAGAAATGACTTACTGAGATATTTGTTTCGAAACATTTTAAGATTGTATAACTTTCAGTCTTGATTCGCATTACTTTTTCACTGTCCCTGATGTGTGTATTTAACTGATATTCAGGATGGTTCGAAGCATGAGGCAGGCAATGACTGGCTGCAAAATGGGAACTGCCCAATTGCAAAGTCATATCAGGCTGTTAGTAAAGTCCTTCCACTTGTAGCAAAGGTTATTCAGCCTCCTCCCGGTATGAAATACAGGTGCCCGCAGGTGATAGTTGATGCCCGGGCAGCTTTAGCACGCACCGCATTTGCAAAGAATCTCCGTCCTCAGGGCTTGCCGACAAAAGTTCTTGTGATCGGAATGATGGGGATGGCAGCAAATGTTCCCTTGGGTATATGGAGAGAACATACTGAGAAATTTTCACCGTCATGGTTTGCTGCAGTCCATGCAGCTGTTCCATTCATAGCAATGCTTAGGAAGTCTGTGTTGATGCCTAAATCAGCCATGGCATTTACTATCGCAGCATCAATATTGGGCCAAGTACTCGGGTCGAGAGCTGAGAGGTACCGTCTGAAGGCAGTTGCTGCAAAAAAGTTGTCTGCAATAGAGACTACTGATGTTGGTTCGGCTCAGTTACCAGTGGTTAAATCTAAAGACAGGCACTGTGGTGATGATGCTGCTATCAAGTGGAATGCATCTTCCCTTCAGCTGGCAGGAACTTCATCAACTGATGTATTTTGTTGATGGTTCTGCTGCACTGTAATTGTCTCTGTACCCTGAGTGTGTAATTTGTTCGATTTGCCCATTTCAAACTGAATGCCTCAGTTGGCAAAATGTCATTTAGATTTTTCCTCTTTGCCTTTTCTCTTATGCTCCGGTAATAATGCAAAAACATATAAGTAATAAATAAATAAAAGGCCAATATAATGATATTGTATTGGCTTTATTTGAGTGATTCGTTACTTCATTCTCAAGGCTTGTACTGATACTATTCTGCAATGGCAAAACGGAAATGTGAATGTGGTTATTTTGTGTGGTTATTTTGATCCAAAATTAATCGTATTGCATGTAAAAGGGTACTCTAATCCAATAAATAGAATGAAATCCTTTACAAAAATCAAATAGAATGATGCCACATTACAAGCATTCAGAACAACCCTTTGGACAAATACACAAGTTCCAAGTATTTCAAGCATATGAATATGATGCAACCTTTTATGATTTAACTAGGCTTAATTATATTTATCAACAAAAAGAACTAGGCTTAATTATCTTGTTGGTCCCTTAAATTATTTTTAATATTAAAGTTGGTCCTTCAGTAATAAAAGTATCAATTTAGTTCTTCAACTTTAATATGTTAACTTTATATTTAGACCAAAAAATTTACCCTATTACTCATGTTGGTCCAAATTGTAAACCAATTTACCCTAACTCCTTCATTTACTCTTGATATTAAAGTTGGTCCTTCAATATTAAAAGTGTCAATTTGGACTTCAACTTTACGATCTTAGCTTTATATAATAAATGTACATAAATTTTAACTCAACTGATGAAAATGCTGAAATCGTTAAATCAGACGCTGTGATCAGAGTTCATACTTTACCTTTTCTATTTATATGCGAAAGTTTTCAATGATTATTTTTTTCATTTCCTCTCTATAAAAGAAATTACAATACCCTAACTCCATACATACATGACTTTGTTGAGTAAAAAAAAAAAAATGACTTTGTCATTGTGTCAAAAAAAGAAGTTAAAAGAGAACTTAAAACAATTTAAAAATTGAGATTAAAACATAAGCGATATAGAAGTTGGGAATGGCGGTGAGTTCAAAGAAAATTGGAATTCCTTGGCCGGAATTGAATGACGGCCTTTCCTATCACGACGTTGTTCGACCCTCCGATGCTGGTTCGTTTCTCTCTTGTTGTTGTTGTTGTTGTTATTCATTCATATTTGAATTTGCATTTGAATTTGATTGATTGATTGATTCAGGGTTGACACTGATTCAGTTTTACTCAACCAAGTACAAAAGTTCAGCTCCCTTACAAGGGTAATTCAACTACCCTTTTAGATTTTTTATCATAAAAATTCAAACTTTTCTCCTTTTATTCGCTATATACTCATAATCAATCACAAATTGAAACAAATGTTATTACTTCTTTCTTATTGTAACAGTTGGTTGCAGCGTATAAAAAGTGACCAGGTTTGAGTTTCATCATCAACTAGTTAGTTACTACTTAGTACTTACTTATATTTTACTACAAATGTATGAATATGGATTTGAATTATAGAATGTTTGTTATCTACAGATAACAGTTGATGCAACAGTTGTTACTGATCCAAACACATTCCTCAGGTTCTTTTTATTGAAAAGATTTCATCTTTGGCTTTATTATAACATATAAGGGTGTTTTTATCTTATGTTTCTTTACTTCTTCATACTAGAGTCGGTTCAAAGCTAGTGTATCATAGACTTCCATGGAAAGAACCCGATGCACCGCACACAATACAAGTCTTGTATGAAGATGATGACATTGTAAGTTTTACTTTGTACTATAATTATTAGGAAAATGCTAAACAGTGCCCTGAGGGCACCGTTTAAGGAAACAAATATAGTAATATGGCATCGAAACTTGTGCAGTCAACTCCTCGAAAGTTTAAAAAGTTTTATTTTCAACTTAAAACTTTCTTTTTTTGGTTTCCTTAATCAGTGCCCTAATTATTATACAATTTTGTGTCTCACAGATTATTATACCATTCGCGTGATAAATTATGTTGAATTTAAACTTTGAAATTAATGAATGTCATTGTAAGTTTTGCTCTCGATTGATTGTGAGAAGGATGGAAACAGTAGATAGAGAGTTGTCTCTTGGATAGATTTATATATTTTTCATTCTCGTTGATTGCTTTCAGTGATTCCTTAACACAAGTATTGACTATCTTCAAACTAAGATATCAACAAAATTTCTTTCTCTAACTAATATATATATCATTGCATGTACCGAACGATTAGAATGTCTTTAATACTTGTTTTCCTAAATGTGATGTTGATTGTGAATTCAGATTGCTCTAAACAAGCCTTCTGGCTTGCAAGTTCTGCCTGGAGGTCTCTTCCAACAAAGAACAGTTTTAACACAGCTTCAATGGGAAGCCAACAGTAAGAGTACCTTTGAAGCACACCAAAAGCCTCACCCTGTTCCAGTTCATCGCCTAGGGAGGGGAACTTCAGGTTGTCTGGCTATTTCTTTTGAAATGTGGATGTGTTGTATTATATTTGTTGCTTAATCTCATTTCAAATTGTTTCATGCATGCATGAACTAAGGTGAGTTTTTGAACTCTATGGGAGGAAAGCAGTTTTATTTTAATATAATCTTCAACTATTAATGGATGTGCCTGTAAAAAAATTAAAGCCCCTTGGTAATCACTATTTTCATCATGGTTGATTGTTTAACTTAAAAGTGGTAGTAAACCAGTGATATTTATCTAGTTATCAGCATCACTACCAGAGATGTTATACTATAAGTAGAACCTTTTCTTTTGATACCCTTCTAACTTCTAATGTATAAACAGACAACAAACTAGTCCACGGCACTTTCTATTGTTTTCATGATTGATTGCATCACAGGAATTTTATTATGTGCAAAGACAAAACTAGCCAGAGCTCGTCTTGCATCTTATTTTGCTGATGGAACATCTCGCGTAGGAAGAAAAAGGTTTGGAGAGAACCATCTTTTTGGTTTATTGTATCTGCCTAATTTACTCTTCAATCTGTATCCTGTTGTTTATCGAAGTAGAGCACTCTTAAATAGAACACGCGAAAAAAGTTATCTTCTTAAGTTTTAAAATTGAACTTAAGATTTTATACTCAATCACCTTGTTTCACTCATTGTATTCTGTTATTTACGGAAGCAGAGAAACAAACCAGGAGCTTGGGAAGATTGCAAAGATATACCGAGCACTTGCGAGCGGGATACTTGATAATGATACGGTAATGTACCGACATTTTATTTTCTTTTTACTGCATCCACCCCGAAATAAAAATATGAATAAAAGAAATAGTATAAGGTATAAGAAAGTGTGAGTATTTCATGTCACCTATTCATAATGAAAAATGCAATAACTTCTCTGAATGATCTCTAAATTCATACTTCTTTTTTTTTTTGACAGAACTAAATTCATACTTCTATAAATTATATTTTTCCGTCATATGCTTGTATACATAGAAGTTTAATTTTCCAATTATTTGGCATGGCTGCTTCTATTGACACTTCTTGTATTACTAAAAGATTATGTTTCTTCACAGGTGACAGTTAATCAACCAATTGGAATGGTAAAGTATCCTGGTGTTGCTAAAGGGTTATATGTTGCTTCTCAATCAGGTTATTTTAATCATTAATTTTTTTTCCACTCATCTGCTTTTTTTAAAATGTTCCCTTTTCATCATAAAACCGCTCTCTATTTTTTTCTTAATTGTTCACTCATGCATAGTTGTTTTCATTGAATCAGGGAAACCAGCGCTCAGTGTAGTGGACATTCTAGAAAGGAATGTACAAGAAAATACTACATTGGTCCAGGTTGCCAATTTTTTTCAAGACTGTAAACTTGATCCTAGAAATACATTAGATGTGATAGGGTGATAAAAAATAATTGAACTATCTACTGTCAAGTACCTACCATAATTTATGAATAAAAACGTCGATGAAATTAATCATCATTATATTCATAAGATAATATAAAACTTCAAATGAACCGTTGTTTTACTTAAACAATGTGCAACTCTGCTCTGTTCTCGGATATTGTTCAATGTTCACTGATGTCCTATCAAAAAGTGCCATTCCAAAAGTTATGCACTTTCAGTATCCAATACTAAAACTATGCGTGTGTTTTGCAGAAAATGGGATTGTAACATCCTTAATAATTTTTCTGTTGGCTTGTTTTAACAGGTTAAGATTCAATCTGGACGGCCACATCAAATCCGCATTCATCTCTCTTTCATAGGGCATCCTTTGTTAGGTAAATATTTAATGCTGGTTTATTTATGCTGCTTCACATAAATAAAAATGAATTGAGATCAATATTGACTTGTGCATATCCTTTAAACTTCAATGGCTAAAAATATTTGAAGTAAATATGGATTTGTAAATATTTTGTGCATACCCTTGAAATATTTTGTTTATTTCAATTTTGTCTTCTTGTTTTTTTTTTAACACAACCAAACAAAATTGAAATTGTCATGATCATTTAACCGTACAAAGTCGGTATAGGAAACAGGTCTAATGTGCTTCAAATCAAAACCATCTAATCTCCAAGCCAAAACATAAAAACAGCTTAACGCTTCCTTGAGACACGAATAGTCTTTCCCCTGCGGCCGGTAGTGCCTCAAACCACAGTGGTTTCTGATTTACTTGGGTCTATCCAAATCATACCTCAACTTCATGTCAAGAGCATTAGAAACAAATTGAGAGTATTTTCCATCCTTGTAATCCTTCTTCCTGTTCAAAAACGAATCTGGGACCTTGTATTGACGAGGGTTCGATAACACTGTCATCAAATTGTCCAATTCCGCAGCACTAGATTCACCGGCCCTCTTGTTCATGTCAACATCAGCTTTCTTACAGCGAATGTTAGCAAATCGCCATCCAATACCCTTGATGGAAGTCATCGCGAACATGATCTACTTTCCATCAACATTTGTGTTCTACACACATAGAATGTGCTGAAATTCTTCAATTTTGTCTTCGAACATCAAGTTTATTGAAGTTAATAATGTTATTTACGGAGATTGAAATGAATATTTATTAGCGTCTCAATTTAGAAATTAACATTTACTCTTTGTGAATTTTTTAAGTTTGTCAGTTGGGTATTTTATCCTTTGTTTTGCTAGGGTCTTAGGGATATGGTTCTACTAGCTTGTTACATGTTTGGTTCTTACTTTATTGAAATCAAATTTCTTCGTACAAATACTTTTCCCAAAAAAAACTTTCCTCTATTTTTATTGGCAGGTGATCCTCTTTATGATGTTGGTGGGCAGCCAAAATGCTTGGATTGTGACTTTCTGGATGAGAGTTTTGCTGAAGATGGGTAGGTGTTTGTCTTTATCTTTTACAAGGACACTTCCACTCATCTAACACTATATATTCTCCTTTTTAGTCAGATTTTGTTCTAATTCTCTATGCAATGATATTTTCCCCCATCTTAAAATCAACATTAATTGAGTAAATTTAGAGAGAATCCAAGCGAACTTTTAAGCACCATGTTCTGGAGTGCGCAAACCATGTCCTACTTCTCAACCGTTAGACTTTCTTAGAATTTGAGATGAGCTTAACTCAATCCCATAAAGCCGATTAGTAAGATGAGGAATGTTTCATGTTTATAACCACTATTCATGCCATTTCGTAATCCTCTGTGAGAAACGTAAATAGAAGTGTGCCATGTTAGCGGGCAAACAACCCTCTATCAGAAAATGTGTTTTCAAATTAAACTTTTTTATTGATATGCATTCAATACTTGTAATTCTTCAATATTTGTTTTAGATGACATTTAAAGACAAAAGATGATGGTTAGTTTGAGCATCAATTTTCCATATATAGTGTTGGGGTTTTTCTCTTAACTCTTTTCTAGTCCTTTTGGCAGAACAATATTTTGTAATTAGGGATTTGATATAAATTTTAACATTGCTGCTCATTGCATAGGGGTTATCCAAGGCCTGCTAAACCAGTTCCTGGAGATTGTGGGTATTATCTGCATGCACATAATTTATCTCTCTCCCATCCAATAACTAATGAGGTACTTAAAAAGTATTGGTATCATTATGACTGGGAATGAAGAAGATCATATGGCCAGAGCCATCGAAAAATGGAATTAATTTGTCCTAGAATTAATTTTTCCAGTTTATAAAATTTGAGAAATGAATGCATATGACTTTGCTTCATACCAACTTTACTTTGTGTGTGCTGTGGTTTCCAAAATAAAAATAGTTTCACGTGTATTGCAGATAATCGAAATTGTGGCACCCCTTCCTTCCATCCTCCAAACAAATGAAGAGGCTAAAGGAATTGCTATAGAGCAGTAGACAAATGCTTAGATTGTTTAAGATGGTTTGACTATTGAAAGATACACTATGCTGATGCAGAGAGATGTATTTAAGATGCCACAGGCTTGGAGGGCAAGTGACTTTTACCTCTACAACAGGTTTCCACATAACTACCTTTTATAAGATTTCTTCTTCTCATTCTTCAACAAGCCCTAAAGTTTCTACCTTCCCAAATATGTTTGGTTTTTTTCTCCTACCCTAATTGAGAGGCTCTTGACATGAGTTTTACTAAAATAGAGGATCTAGTAGCTTGAATGAAATCTGGGTTTGGTGTTAGATGGTGAGAAAGGGAAGGACAAAACGTGGTTGTTTTCACGGAGGTGGGTTTTGTGTGCAACGGATTTGGTATTGAGTGCTACTGCTCTGTCTAGACAGCAGCGAATATATGGCAAGAAGTGAAGCTATGTTTCTTGTTTATATTTGATTGATGAATCTGAAATGAGTAAAACTGAAAGGTGATGAAAAAAATTAAAAATAAATTAGAAGCATTGTTTTGTGTGGGCGGGCCCGTATCTATTCATTCAGATGATTGGTGTCTTTAATGAGGTTTACTTTTGCCACCCTAATGATTTAGGGTGCGCCCTACGGATTTACCAAAATACCTTTGTCCTCTACTTAAGTAGCGAACACCCCCAAAACACCTTATCTTCCGCTATTTAAGTAGTGGAAGGGTAAAATGGAAAAGGCACATGGGATGCGCGAGTAACTGATAGGGCGGCAAAAGTAATTTCCGTCTGTTATCCAAACTAACCGTGTACTGTTTTCATTAGTTTGATTCGGTTTCTTTTATCCATTTGGATTAATTTATCGGATTCGTTGGAAAAAAGAAAAATTAGTAATGTGAACGAACTTTGCCTCTTCACAATGTGATTGATTAACCTACTTTTTACTTTTTTATTTTATTTTTACAAAATACATTTGAAAGAAAAGATATATGTGAAAATAAAAATATGCAAAAATATCCGACAAAAACAAATATACAAAAATGATGATTAATAATTTTTTCCTATTTATAAACAAGGTTGTTTGGTAGTGAGTTGTTGTCATCTTTTTGACTTTGGTAAAAGGGGTCCATCATGATATCAGTGTTGAAAAAGATAAACAATTAAAGAAAATTTGGTCTGCCACCAGCGAAAATAGAGGAAGGCAACGTGAAAGTCATTTTCCACTCCACTCTCTTCGGCAACCCTCACGCCTAACTTTAATACAGATTATTTATTTTTTCTTATGAGAAAAAAACTATTATTTTTAAAGTCTTCTCTTCAACCTCTTCCTAAGGTCTTCTCTTCTAAAATCTATTCATTCAGCTGTGGTAAATCTCTACGGTATCCATTGCCTTATTCCATTCAAATTCCTTCTACAAACATAAGAGTATCAGTCCACTTTTAGATTGTTGCAATAAATCCTTAATTGGCAACTCAGCCTGTTAATGAGAGTGTAAAAAATATATGCAATTCCTATCAGAGTTGGTAAACAAAGATGCTGCTCCAAAACTAAATTATACCACTGAATCTATTTCCATATTTCACTAACAGATAAAATTATAAAAGCTTTTTGAATCTATTTCCATATTTCACTAACAGATAAAATTATAAAAGCTAAGGGAGTTTTGAAACACAAACCAAGCCCACTATCATTCTCATAGGGAATTAGTACCTTGAAATGAATAGTCAAAACTTCAAACCAAGTAGGGAGATGATTTCAAGAATGAGAAGTAAAGGGGGCAAATGAAAATGGTAATGGCAATCGCCCCTCCTAACTTTTTCCAAAGATTATTTCTGTATTTTCATCGAATACAACAAATACAAAGCTGCTGCCACATAACAAGAACCTAATAATTTACCAAAAAGACGGGCTTCAGAACCATTAAATCGCCCCACTGTATTGAGCACAAAAACTATTATACAGGAAGCGGCAAAGAGAAAAGTTTGCCGCCGACCACATCTACTACCTGCCTAAGTCCCCCTTCCCTCCCCAAGATTCATCGTCTCTTACAATACTCCCATTCTGACCACCATATTTGTTGTCAGAATTGGAATAATGCATTTTGATTGCTGCCACGGGATCTGAGACACCACTGCACGACGCTCCCACTAGAATCCCAGGTCTTCCAACACCATTCATTCCCATCATTCCTCTGCCCTGCTGTTGCAAACTAGAGATTGCTTCGAAACTGTTTCTTCTCTGCATCTCAGAGAATATATCTTGGCGGTGTTTGACATCTACTATAAATGGCTGCACTTGTGGACCATCCCTACTTCTAAACATCTGATAATCAAGCATAGCATTGCTGCAATTGTTGTCTCTAGCTATAAAATTAGATGAACCAGTCAAATGCCGTTGCAATGGTTGATGCTCCAAATTGGAAGATGGTATAGGATAATTACTGAAGGCAGCAGGATATTTAGCTAACAAGAACGAAGAATCGGGCAAAGACGAGAGACCAGGCTGTATACTCTGTATTCCATTTCCTTGCCAATAAGCATAACTCATCACTGGAACATTTTCAAGGCCAGCATAATCACTGTGGTCAAACTTCAAAATTTTCGAATTTCCATCAGAATTTTGATGACCAGTAAATTTCAGATTAGAAGACTTGTTGCTTAACTTTGGATGACCGGTACCGTTTTCTTCACTTCGCTTTGTAATCAAATTAGGTTTCTGAGTGGAAGAAGGATTCGTTAGTATCGTTCCGAACAGTTTCAATTTCACATCACCATTTCCGGATGTTTTTTCTGCATCTGAAGAATGCCATGATGTTTTGGAATGATCATCAGTCTGTTTGATTTTTTGGGGCAGAAGAGGCAAATCAGTCGCAGAACTGCAGCAATTCACATCCCCGTCCACTTCTTTCTTGATGGGCACTTGCATTGGATAGCCCTGGAGGACACTGACAGTCTCGACATGGCTCCCTGGAAGAGGAAGCTGATGGTCACCATTGCTACCAGAGCTATGACATCGCATATCTCTACCTCCCTGAATATCACAAGTTGAGGACAGCCTATCCTGGTTAACTGTTTTTTCACACTGAGAAGTACAAGCTTTTAGAAAAAATGAATTTACAGTTGACCGAGGATCGTTTGTAGATAATGCTGAGGTATGAGGCTTTCCAAAGGACACGCGCTTATTTTCAGAACCAAAACTCAATCCTGAATATGAATTGACCACCGGTGAGAATGAAATATTTGCTGCAGTGCTTGACTCTAACACACAGTTTTTCAATTCAACTACAATACCTGCATCAGCTTCATGTTTATCATCTCTGTCATCAACACATTGGGGTGCTGACGCTCTTTGCCTATCCACTCCATTTCCAAAAACCCCAGAAGAACCCTCATAATCTAGTCTATCCACAGCAACAGAACGACACTCCCGCGGTTCAGTTACTCCTGAAGCAGAAATTGATTCTCTAACTGCATCTCCCAAGCCAACTTCATTGACTGAACCAGACTTGTCGGTTTTGCCCAAGTCAACCCCACTACCATCAGATCCCAGCTTAGATTCAACCTTAATTGCACAAACATTGGAAGCCACGTCTAAATTTTCAAGACGTACTTCTGTCTCACTGATTTCTCTTGATTCATTAAATTCAGCTGACGGGCTCCTAGCTTCCATAGGATTGGATTCGTCATGGAATGTATTCAAGGCATCAGAAGGCAGGTCCTCGTCTGTTTTATTTCCAGACTTGTCAGCATCAACCACTGAACCTGCCTCAACAACACATGCATCATCGGTGTCACTCTCACCACCATTTGCATCATCATTCAGCGCGGATTCGACAATTCCAGGAATGGGGTGTGAGAGATCCAATCCAAGGACTTTCCGAGTCTTGCTGAAGAAAACTTTGCAATGTTCTCGGGACCTTGTACCTACACACCGTGCTATTTTCGCGAAATCCTTACCAAAAGATGATACACCCTGAAGAAAAGCTGCCTTCTCATCATCTGTCCACTCCGAAACATCCACTTCACCACAGCTCTCATCTGAACAAGTCTCATCCTCAGCATTCTGAGAAATATCATGCACCAAGGGTTGTTTGCATAGCGGGTACCCTCTCAAGAACTTCCTTTCCTTGTTACCATCCACAGGATCAATTGAACTTGTTATGCAGGAACTCATAGCTTCAGATGAAAGTGAACCACATATACCAGCCAATACATCAGCCGCAGCAGCAGTTTCCCTTTCATCCCCAAGGATGTCAAAACTGTTTGATCTTTCAATATTGCTGTCCTCGGCTCTTGATGCTTTGGCATTACCATATCCCCCCAAAAGGATTCTTCCTGACCGCATCCTTTTATTACCTGCAATGCCATCTGCCATCAATGAAGCTGCACTCAAAATATCAAGCGAAGAAACATTAACTTCATGATTCCATTTTTTACCTGATGCCATCAAGTTAGTTTTAGCTGAAAATGACTTCCCGAGCTTACCAACATCTTTCCTCTTCAGTTTCTCAAAACATTCAGATTTGTGATTCTTGTAGTAAAACTCAACACAGTCCGCAGTTGTCTTGTGATCAAGAAAAGAAGCAATTTTCCGGAAATCTTTTCCAATTGCAGCAAATTTCTCCAAGAAAATTTCTTTTTCTTCTGATGTCCACGGATTGATCATATCCCTTTCTTTCTCAATAGCCAACGGATCTTCGACCAGCCCATTACTAGATATGAACTTTGTAACCATCTTCTCCTTCTCATCCAATATTAATGCTGGCATCCTCAGGGTGTTCCTCTGAATTTGAGGTTGGGATTCTGAAAGAAGTTTGCTTGTGAAGTTAATGATCTCTGCGGTTGGAACCAAGCTTAGATGATTTCCAGCTGCGTGCATTGAAAAACGCTTGGTTATCATCACAGCAAAAAGATTAAATAAATTATAACTCAACAAACAACTATAAAACAAAATATTGCGTCAACACCAAACATCACAGAAAACCTACTCATAATTGAAGATAACTGTGTAATAGCAAAACAAACAAATAAGACAGATATAATAATTATATGATAAACCAGAATAGGATCCCCAAATTGTCATACATCTATAATTTTGATGTGTGAAATTGAGTACCGGATAAACCTTGCTTCAGCATCAAAACTCAAAACCTATTTAAATGTGATCATCAACTTCAAAACACTACCAAGTAACATAACAACTATTCTCATAGAAACAATTGAGGTTAACTGACTCGACGTTAGCCAGTCAAGCCAGCACATGCCAAGCAAATAACTTGCAAATGAAACTGAACAGGAATGACAAATTGACAACCCATGAAAGAAAGGTACTCAGATCAAAATCATTACAAGAAACTAGTCAAGGAGAAAAGGTCAGCAATTATAAAATCCTCCTACTAAGTTATGTAACAACAGCACAACAAAGCAGATATGTATTGTAGTATGCACCACCATGACAAAACACAAATATAGTATACATTGAGATATATCACCACGCTAAAATTATATATGATCATCTTGTACAGGCCCGGATCAAATACTAAATAATGCATGCCACAACATGTATGTAGGTCATACACATTAGGTAAAGCCATGAAGAACCATTAACCTACAGTAATTCAATATATAGACGGCTTATTTCGAATCTCTACCATAAGGATAGAACGATGGATCATTTCATTCACTGCAGTACAGTGTCATATGCCACTAAATCCCTATATTCTAAATTTGACGACAAAACATTTCATTCACTAGAGAATATTTTCAATTTAATTAATAAAAAAGGAATCACCATGATTATGAAATTAACTGATTTTCCAATTATGTGTGTTTAGCTTATTTATTAGCCACAAAGCTACAATGGCAGATTAAAGGTGCCAATAACCAGGACTAAAACCAACAAATTCCTACGAACAATGTCATTAAAACCAGACCGGCCAATCAAACTGGTATTACTGGGACTCAAACCCATGGCCGCTCCAGTCATTGTATTGGATTGGTTGTGCATATGAACCAGCTAAGATTTGGTTAGACCACCTGAAATCACTCAACCCATAAGATCCAAGTGGTTTGGTTCGTTGAAAATGAGGGTATTCTAAAAATAATGCCGAAGTTGCACAAACAGGCATTGAAGCCATGTTTGATGAAAAGCGGCAATATCCAATTCATCGACTGCACCACTAGTTGCTTACTGCTTAGGTGTTGATTCGGATTAATATATAGATATTTTAAAATATTAGATTTAAGAACAGTGGCAAGCGGTAAATTGAATCACATAGAACAACATGAAATTGAATATGCTAGAGACATGACATGTGGTTCAACTAGTGACCCAGACCCACTAGTTAGACCAGCAACCCAACCACCCGGCCAAAATGATCTCCAGACCGAGTTTAATAACACCATCTTCCAGTAAGGAAGAAAAGGAGTAACTTTAAGTGTAGGCACAAACCAAAGAGTGGCTGGTTGAAACCAAAACTATTAGGAACAAACCAAACCAGGAAAATTTAGAAAAGCTGCTACTAATCCAAACCAAACTATAGAAAAGATTAAAACCAAAAAATTCATCTTCATGGCAGAGAAACCAATCCGTTGTTCTATCCTAATAGTAGAAAACCAAAATAACCCCCTTCATATTTGAATCCCTGTCTGAGACCAGGATTCTATTTTCTCATATATCCATCACCATTCACATGCTTCTGTATTTGTTGCAAGGAATTATGTTCCTCTCCTTCAATGAATCCATTTTGTTAATTGTCTACACTATATATTAGTTAGAAGGTATAAATAGCATTAATAAAATGAACGTTAAAATTGAAAGAGGCTATTTTCATACCAAAAATAAAACCTAGATGCCAAAAAATAATAGACTATTGTGATAAGGATGTCAACCTCACAGAGCCACTTAATTTTATTTATTTTAAAAAGAATTCACAAGCAAAAAACAAACTACAAATTCATAGAACCTTATCACATCAAAAAGGAAAAATGTAATTTAACTATGCTGTTTTTTACCCAAAAGTTATTAAAACAAACCGCAAAAACAACTTCATGCCATAGCAGTCAAAGTAAAAGAATTAATTATCGACTCTCAAAGGTTCTAATATCAAATTAATAAGGTTGCACAAAGCTCTTATACTCTTAGACAGAGTAATCAAGTAAAATTAATATAAACAAACCTATTTTTCTTTTATTCTCATTGGTAAACTACATGAGATAACTGAACAGCATCAAATAGAAAGACAATGCATAATCACTGGCATAAGTTAAGCAAAAGAACTAGCGGAAAGATTCATACCAGGGAAAGGAAACCGTGAACGGATGGAAGATCGGTTCTTCATATTACTGCTACAGGTAGTTCGCACACCTAGTTCGTTTTTTTTATGAGATTTTGGACGGCATTTCTTTATAGACAGTAGGCGCATATCTTCTTTCCACAAGTGATGCAAGGCTTTGAACTTGAGTGCAATAACTCTCTCCTTAAATTTTTCAAACCGTTTTTTCTCAGCAAATTTTTCCATAATGAATGTATGAGAGGACAAATCACTGCTGACTCCCATATTACCAAGCTTTTTACATTCTTTTGGCACTAACTTAGCAAATACTCCATGCGCTCTGTTAGCATATTCTTTATTTGAAGCAATAATTGAGTTATAAGTATCCTCATAGCTAGAACATAAGTTTGCTCCGTAGGTAGCATCATCCATGCTTTCCTTTACTTCTGTCGGTGTATTGACATCATTACAAGCAGATACACTAACATTTTTCCCAGTAGTACAGCGGACTAAGCATTTCATCGAAGTAGATTGAATAGTACCCACATCCCTTGATAAGATACCAAATCCCCCAGTATCACATGAAGAAACTGCTTTTACCAAAGGCAGAGGCTCAACAAGTTTAGAAGTTGCTGATCCAGGACTATCAATATCCTCTTCCTTGTCATTTTCATGAATACTACATAAATTAGGTGGCATCTTATCTGCATTGGGTTCATCAGAAGAAATGATTTCCAACGGTACTGGCCGAATGACCTTCTGAGATACTTCAACATGTTCTTCTGAACCCAATGCCACTGGACACTGATATACGTCCACAGATTCAGATTTTAGAGACTTCTGTTGATTTTCAAGCAAATCAATTTCAGATTCAGTCATCTCCAACACCTTTGAAATGTCAGCTTTCCATATCAGCAACTTATTAATTGCATTGGACCTAACAAGACCAGAATCTTCGGAACTTGGATCATCAGACTGTACTAACTCAGCAATTGAAGAGCCCAAATTATTCAAGGAGTCCATATCCAATTTATCAAGGTTGAGATAAAACTTCTGCAGGTGATTCTGGAACCCAGGAGCTGGTGAATCGGTCAAATTACTAACATCATTGCCTGCATTTGCAGTCTTTCCCAATAATTTATCATCCACGCCTGCAACAAGGTGGAAGTTAGGTTTTGGCATAAAAAAAATTATGCAAGGTAAATACAAGCAGTACACATAATATATCAATTACTATGATATGAAAGTTGAAGAAGAAATCATAATTGCCATTTGCCATCTAAACTCGGAAAATTATCTTGCCAAAATAAGAGTATAAAGAGTCCAAAACAATAGTTTTAATAAATATAGAATACCATGTCAAAACATATTTACAACTGAGAACAGATAGTCCAATGACTGTTAGTATATTGACTTTATTAACCATCCTATAGGACAAGTAATCTTGTTATAGAAATAAGTTTGTGGATATCTTGATGTTAAATTTTCCTACCACATTATCCTATTCAAGCTACCTGTTTTTAAAAGCAGAGGTAGGGACACAACACAAGTTCAAGGATCAGGATCTCAATATCACATGAAAACTGAAGGCAGTAATACAGTGAAAGGAAAACATAAGGAGAACAAAAGAAAACATCAATAAAGCAAATGGTACCCAATCCAATCTAAATATTGCATATAAAAAGTAGTAGTGAAGACTAAAAAGTATTGACACGTTTACAAAATTGCATCGGCTGGTATCTGCCTACTATTTCGGGCAATTATTCATGAAACACCAAGATAAACAGCACAATGTCACAATAGGATTAACTACGATCCTATATGTGATACAAGATGTTGACCATGCAGGATTAGATGTTATTAGTAAACTCTTCTACAAGTTAAATTGCTATTTTGCTCCTATATATCCCTATAACAGAAGGATCCAACACAATAGTAAAGAAAGCTTCGCGACATACCTGGTGAGGAACTGCAGGCAACAGACGATGGAGTTGCAGGAGATGCACAATCCGAAAATCCTGTAGCTTTTGGGCTTTTCTCTACCATGTTGGGACTGGTCATATTACAAGGTTCCATATTGCCAGCAGATGAGACCGAGCCATCTTTGTTTGCTCCTGGATCAGGTACATCAACTTTTTTCTTCTCATACTTTGCAAGTCCCTCGCCCCAATTTAGTCTAGGCTTCTTCCTAGACATCGTATCTTCAGAAGGCATAGAAGATGTCACACATGCAGTGGCTTCTCCTGAATGCGACTCAATAGCAGTGACATTTTTGGGTTGCAAATCAGGCTTTGCTTCATAGGAATCTCCCCCTGCCATGCTCCTTGAGCTACTTGAGTGACTAAAACCTGAGCCTCGAGAAGACAAGCTTCCAGATCGGGTCCACTTAAGTGGCTTCCAGTCAATCGAACCCAAAGAATTCTCCCTATCACATCTCGGGCCTGTTCCCAACCCATTAACACCACCCATCTTATCATGCTGGTCTTTCGATTGATGTTGTTCCCAAGTGTTTACAAAATCAGAATGTGGTTGAGAGGAATATGTTAGGGAATCATCAACTGACCTCTGGTCATTATTCATATCTTGTGGCCTCCTAGACAAATTCGGAGAGCCATTGGTGACCTCCCAAGAATGACCTCTCCAATCTCTCTGGCCAAAGGGACCTCCTCTATTATCCCTACTACTCCTGCCATATCTTCCATCACCCCGTGAAATTGACGGCCGGCTATCTTCCTCCAACATCTTGTCACCGGACCTAGAAACCCCATAACCATGACCAGGCTCTTCAGAAAACATGTGCCAACCACCCTGCTTACCATGACCTTCAGAAAATATTCAAAAAAGAAAGAAAAAAACAGAAAAAAATCAACACAAGCAAAGTATATATTCCCATCCACACAAAAAGAGAAGAAAAGGGGGAAAAACACATAATTAAACAAACAAATCTTGCGAAAAAATCCACCTCTCTTAAGTCTTAAAGAAAATAACTAGTAACTACAGGAACAGATCTTCAACAATACATCAAAGACACAAAGAATAATCACCTAAATCATAAACCGCTCAAAAAACAATTAAAAAAAATCCAGAAACTCAAAACCTAATAACAAATCATCTAGTCTTTTTTCATCTAAAATCTAAACAACCATAGATAATAACAAATCAAAAGGGCAAAGGCATAGAAACTCACCCGGTGGTCTGCGAAAATCGGCGGATCCCCATCGATTAAAGTCTCTATGATGAGACGAATCTCTCCATCTAGCCACCGACCCTAACGACTCCGACCTCTCGTGCTTCCTCTCCTTGAAGAAGTCCTTCCGATCCCAAGGCAAAGGTTCCGGCGGCATCAAATTCAACCCAATAGCATGGGCGGCACAAACTAATAAACAAAAACCGTATTCACCGCGTTCACCGCAAAACGCACGTAACCAAAAACAAACAAAACTACACCACCGCCACCAAAAAAAATCAACCAGATCCCTTTTCACACCAAAATTAGGGTTCGTAGAGCTAAATTCACCAACGCTATTCAACAAGGTTCCCCGCCCACAGATCGAACAAGAAACCACAACCACAACAATATCCACCGCGCCGCAAACCAATCTAGGGCTTCACCGCAGCTCGAAAACGAAAATTCACAAAAAAACGAGATACGAAAAACAAAACCTAACGAATTGAATTTGACAATCTGAATGAAAATAAAAGGAATAATAATAAATATATAAAATATTTATTTAGCGGCGGCGTTTCAGATCGATGAAGAGTGAGAATAAGAAGAAGCTATGAATGAAGTATTGAATTGAATAAGAAGAAGCTACGAAGAGTGTGTTTGCGCCTCAAAACTGTGAAAAATTTCTCGCGTATTCTGTTGGCTGGTGGAAAATCTGTATGGGGGAAGAAAGAGCGAGAAAGTGAGATGATAAGGAACAAAAGAAGTTAAAGAGAGAGAGAATGAAAGAGATAGAGAGAGAGAGAAATTGTAGTAGTGGATCTCAATGTATTTGTGAAATCATATTTCAACTTTTTTCGAATCCGCTATTTTATTGTTGTTTTTTTTTAATGTATTTATCTTTTTTTTAATGGATTTTTTTTTTTCATTCTTATCTTTTAGTCTATATTTTTTTATTTTTTGATAAAATCTTTTTACAATATTGATGAGTTTAATTTTCATATGTTTGGTAAAAATATATATATATTGTCAGTGTATATTTGATTTCTTTTGACACCATGTACTGTCAGTGTATATTTAATTATTTATTGTATTTGTTGTTTTTATTTTATTTTTGGCATATTGTTTTATCTTCTACTTCATATTTTGACTAAATAAAATTTACAATATTGATGAGTTTAATTTTTATATATGATTTGGTTAAAAGATAATAAACAATTATGTTCAGCTACTGCGACGGTTCTGCCGATCTTGTATGGCATAAACAGATTCCCCTAAAAGTCTTAGTTTTAGCTTTGAAACTGCTGCGTAACAGGCTCCCAACTAAAGACAACTTGGAGGCGCGTAATATCATCCACCATGATGCTTGCTTTTGTGTGAATGGTTGCGGTGCATCGGAAACCGTTGATCACTTGTTTCTTTCATGTCCAGTTTTTGCACCATTGTGGACTATGGTTCGATCTTGGTTAGGTGTTGTTGCGACTGACGCGGAGATGTTACAGGATCACTTTGTGCAGTTTGTTAATTGTTCAGGTGGGTTTCGAGCTCGCCGGTCATTCCTACAGCTTGTGTGGTTGTGTTGTGTTTCAGTCCTGTGGCATGAGCGTAATAATAGAGTTTTCAAGGCAACATGAATAACACTTCAGCAAATGTTAGATAAGGTTAAATTACACACGTTTTGGTGGCTGGAGGCCAAAAATGTCCATCTAGGCACAAACAGCCACATGTGGTGGTCGAGCCCGTTTGTATGTTTGGGCATCGACTAAACTTTTGATTCAATGTACTACTGCGAACTGTAAAACTCTGCGGTTTTGTCCGGCACGTCTTGTGCTAGGCAAGACTTTCTTTTGATGTTAATATAATTCATTTGTGCTTGTTCAAAAAATTATGTTCGGTCAATGTAAAATATTTTTTTATTTATTATTTTTATTTTATTTTTGAATTTAATTTATATATAGTTTCTGCTTTTATAGTTGATTTTTACATTTAAATTTATTGTTCAACTCAATTTTTTAATCAAAATAATATATATATATATATATATGTGTGTGTGTGTGTGTGTGTGTGTGTGTAAAAGATAATTACACACAAATAACAAGTTACGCCGCTAAACCTTTCTATATAGTAAAACCCAAACATTCGAAAAACTACACACATAGACCTAGATTACACACCATTGTGTTATGCATGACCCTTTGAACTATTTTCAGAAGGTCTACAACCTCTGATGCTAGAAAGCCAAAAATGTCAAAAATAAATGGTATAAAAACATATTGATTGTCAAAACACGCTTTCTCATGTTTGACCATTTTGCTTGAAGTAGCTTTGAGGGTTATTCGTTTCACAGTAAAACCCCCAACCGCCGGTATTATAAGTGGGAAAACTTCAGTCAAGTCTACACAAGCATGTTTCCCTATCACCCATCCATACACTATAACATGCGTTGAGCAAAACGTCGATTTCCCTTCTTGCGAGTCAGTCAAGAAGTTCACCGGTGCCTCTTTATTCACAGAAATTCCCGCAGCCTAAAAATATAAAAATAACACATATCTGACCAGGTCGTGCTTGTATTTGAAGTCTAAAAGCTCATTACAACGAACTGCAGGCTCCCCAAAAGTATTTAGGCACGTCTTACACCTTACAATGAGTTGTATGCTCCCAAAAAGTATATAGACACGCCTTACGCCTCACTGCTATATAAATGTATCCAAATATAAATCAATTTACCTTTAACTCAATTTTAGTCAATATCAATTTTAACATAATTAATTTACGTATGATTAAATTTTGGCAAATGTTAATATGTGCCTTAAGGGCACATGATAAAAAACTCGGTATAAAAATTTTATTCTTAAAAATTGTGCATTCAACTTTTCAAATGTTAAAATGTTATACTATTTTTCAATGCAAAAATACTACTTTTAAGATCTTAACATATGTCTAACAAGTTAGCAAGACCCTTAAAATTTTTCCACCATAGAGAGTGGGGTGGGTAACTCAAATAGTGAAAAGGAGTTAAGAAATAAAGGTTTGGTGTTTAAGTTTGATAAAGTTTTTTTTTTTTTGAACAACAAAATTTATAGATTGGATAAAAGTACAAATTGTACTATACCCACAAGTCAGGATTAAGACTCTGTTTGGCAAAAATAGCTGATGACTGATAAGCTAGCTGATAGTTTATGGCTGATAGCTGATAGCTGATGACTGATGGCTGATAGCTTCTAGCTGATAAGCTGATTGAAGTGTTTGGTAAAATTAGCGGTTCAACTGACTGATAAATGTAAAATGACATAAAAGGACATCTTTAATTCAATAAATTATTTTTTTTATCAAATTAATACTATTTAAGATACTTAGAATTTAATATTTTAAGTTTATTTTATTTTATTTTTTACAATATTTTAAGTTTATTAATTCAATAAATATATCTTTCAAATATTATTATTAAACTAATTTTTATATGCTGAATTTTTTTAAAAAAATTTATTTTCCTTTCAGTTGATATACTTTATGAAAAAATAACAACAAAAAATAACAATAAAATATATTTACTATATAGTATAATGGTTAATTATAGTAAGGTACGTTGTTTCAAAAAAGAATTATAGTAAGGTACGTACCTATGAATTGATAAAAAAAATAATATGTTTTAGCCTTCATATTTGAAAATAGATAATAAGGCAACGTTAAAACATACGATATACATGTGATTTTAAAAGAGCAACGTTAAAACATGCATTTACTTATTTTATTTTAAATTCTAATGATAATAAATTATAAAGGGTAAATATGGATTTTAATTAAAATAATAAGGGTAAAAGAGGAAAAAAAATGAAAAGCTAGAAGCTAGAAGCTCAGAAGCTACTTGAAATAGCTTCTGAAAAAGAAGCTATAAGTCAGTAAAATAAGCTAAAAGCTCTTTCTGAAAAGACTGTTACCAAACATGTATTTTAGCTTATAAGCCATAAGACAAAAGCTAAAAGCTAGTTTTTTGGCTTGCCAAACAGACCCTTAGTACAAGGGGTACTTGACCCAAACACCAAAAGTAACACTAGTTGACAATCATACGGTAAAAGAAATCAAATCCTATCCAAAGATACAATATTACAGTCTTTTCCTCAATTTTTTCTCGCCGTTAACCACTTCCAAGAAATCATCCTAATTCCTTCAAAAACTTCGTCAATTTCCACCACTTTAGATGAAAAAATTGAATAATTTCTTACTCTCCAAAAGGACCACACAACTGCATGTCACACTAAAAAGAGCCCATTGAGTCGCTTTCCATTTGTATTGCCAAAACAAAACGATTGTAACACCGCAAAAAGATCACAAGTCACCACCGAGGTAAAGCCGAACCAGTTAAAAATCTTATTGTGATAGCAAAAGACATTTCCCAAAAATATGTCTCACACTCTCCATCACATCCGAACATTGTATTTTTTTCACCAACAATCAATACTAACAATCAATTTTATTTGAATCTTTACCATTTATATTTGTCATTTTCTCTCTACAAGGGTTGTCATAAATTTTTAATATTGTGTCTCAAATCTGAAATTTTTTTTTCCTACCCCAACAATTACCTTTACCCCAACAAATAATTTTTCCTTCCAACTCTACCCTTTTTAATCATTTGACTTCACCCCTACATTTTTTTTCCACACAAAAAATTTATGATAGCCAAATTTCAAACCGTAATACTTAGATTAAGTTTTCCGGAAGATTACAATTCCTAACCAAAATGAGTTTTAAACCGGAAAACTAAAAAAAAAAAAAAAAATTCCAGGAGATTAGCCACGGTTTAACCGTGGCTTAACTACAAATCTGGAAAATTGAAAACGCAATTTTAAAACAGTAACAACGAACCCCATTAATCTTATTAGTCCAAACTATTGAAGGTTACCATATTAAGGAATCTTAAACCTGCTCATGAAATTACTACTCTTAACAATAATTTGCAGTATCATTTTCCTCTTGAAAGTTAAACCAACACATCTTTGTTGTTGAAACCAAGAAGCACCACCTTCCAAACTTGAGATCTGAGTGTCTCTCTCCAATCAAGGTGCGTGCTTAGCGATGATCCAGAGTTAAATTGAGGGAAGAAATTGGAAATGGGTGAAGGGAGTGGGAAGTGAAAATTCATGAATTGGTATCACAGAGATAGCGGATTTGGATCTAATAAATTGGTGTTGCGGTGTTGCCTTGTTTATTGAATTAAATGGTATCAAAATTCATGAATAGCAACCAAAGATTTGATACTGACGTGCTTGTCGATAGGTACTACTATCAAAAGACTTTCAAATATTGATTTCGTAGCAACCATGTATGCACCACTACTATTGAACACTCACGCTGGGAATTCCAGATTTTTTGTCTTCTCGGTTACAACCCTGCAATTGTAGTGGTGGTGGAATTATTGGTGGTTGTGTAGTGATGAAGGGTGATGATGTTGATGTTGTTTTGAAAGCTTGAGGATGTCAAAGGAGTCACGTGAAAAGTGTTCCGGTAATACAAGTATGATTCCAAAAATTGTTCCGGTAAAAGTAATACAAACCGGAACACTTTGTTCCGGTAAAAACAAGAATGATTCCAATAAAAATTTGCATACCAGAACACTTGAAAAAGTGTTCCGTAAAATTAACATACAGGCAAAACAAAAACTTACCGGAACAGTATTTGAAGGGGTATGATGGGAATATTTTAAATTATGTTGGGGTAAAGTGATAAATGTTGGGGTAGAAAAAAAAAATTTCTAAAGGAAAATGAGCAAAACTGCTCTCGTGTTTACCCCGGACGAGTTTTACCCCTGTAATATATTTTTTATTACGGCTTTGGCTAACATGCACAAGTGCACCATACGGTGTACGGTGCACAAGTTAGCGATTTCATTATAACGAATACGAATTTTACAAAACTTACCGTTGGATTGAAAGTTTATATCATATAGATCATTCATAATTTTTTTTGAAAAAATTGAAAATCATTTGATATGTTATTGAGACCCGTCAAAATTAACGGTTTATAAATTTTTATTAAATACTGTTAATCTTTACGAATCTCAATAACATATCAAATGATTTTTAATTTTTTTTTATGGATGATCTATATGATATAAATTTTCAATCCAACGGTAAATTTTGTAAAATTCGTATTTGATATAATGAAAACGCTAACTTGTGTACCGTGCACCATATGATACACTTGTACATGTTAGAACTTGCCTTTTATTACTCCTATGATGTGAAAATTCTCTCGTTTACCCCCTCATCAAATATGTTGACTTAAGATTCGATAAAAATGATGATGTTGCATGGTTGGTGAGGGGTAAACCAAAATTTGCTAACATTACCAGGCAAAATGACAAAATCTTTAGTCAACATATATCATGAGGGGTATACAAAAGAATCTTCACAGAGGCAATCCAAAAAAAATATTATATAAGATAAACAAAAACTTGCGGGGATAAACACCTATTAACAAAAAAAAAAAAAGTGGAATATTATGAATATAGAAGATGGAGATATTTTGAACATAAAAGTATTATAATTTTGACATTATCATGAATATAAATTGTTCATTAGAGACTAAAAGTAAAATGACTAATTTTTGGAGGAAAAAAACATCATCTCGTTTTTTTTATATATTGTTTAAAAAAAAAAAACTATTGTTTTTAGTTTTTATTATTGTATTAATAAATTTTTGGGTTTATTATCTTCTTCCACGGCTGTTTTTGATTTCTCCAACTGAGTTTTTGTTGAACCTCTCTTTGGGTTGTGAATTATGCGTTTATGAGTTTCAAATTTGATTTTTTCACTTTTTGGGTTTGAAGAATAGTTTTTTTGTTTTTTTACACAAGTAAACTTAACGTAACTTGGAATAACATCAAAAGTAATATGAGAAGCATAGGATAAAGTTGCACGGAGTATGAGCGTTATAGTTTGTTTGACGCCTAATGAAAGCTACTATAAAATTGCTATAATTTGAGAGCAAGGTTCTACAGTCATCAATAAATAAGTCATACTCAGAAACATTTCTTTTTTTATTTTGCATGTCATCTACCATCATATTGCAATCCATCTAAAAAATTACTTGGTGATATCCTAGCATTTCCACCCACTATCTAGAAAATTACTTGGTGATATCTTGAAGTCAATCATTTTTTAATGTCATGAATAATACCAATTTCTTTTCGCTTGCTTGATAAGCACAAACATTCCTTCAACACAAATGATAAAAAGATAAGGGGATAAATGATCTCCTTGTCTAGTTGTCTTAATCCTCTTTTAGAGGTGACTGCGTCCACACGTTCATCATTAATGAAAATGTAGTATCTGATAATAGTAACACGTATGCGAATCCACTTTATCCATTCTACATCAATACCCATTTTCTATTACACAAAACATTCAAAACAGTATTATAAGTAACATTATCAGGACAACAACCATATTCCCCCATTTGATCAATCAACCGAAACACTTCATCAAACTTATTATCGGAACAATAGCCATAAATCAAAATATTAAAAGTATTAATGTTAGGTTGAACACCAAGCTTAACAGAATCCTTAAAAACCTGTCTTGACAAATTAACAGAGTGAGAAGAATTAGACCTAACAAGAGCATTGAGCAGAGTATTTCAAGTAAGCAAATTCGGTCGAAAATGAAGGCGTTTCATTTTGTTGAAAATCTGATAAGCAAGTTCAGGCTGTTGAGAGTGAACATAAGCAGATAATGAAGTATCAAGAAGTGGTTTCGGGACAGAATGATCGGCGCGAATGAGATGGTGATGGAGAGTATGACGAGGGTGATCAGAAGTGATGAAATCAAGGAGGAGGGATTTAGCGGCTGCAAATTGACGGCGAGAGAGAAGTGGAGGGAGGAGAGTGAGAAGTGGTTTAGGGGAATGAGAGAGAGATGAAGGTGCGTTTGATTGGAACCATTTGAAGAATGAAATTAGGGTTTTGGGATGAGAATGAAGTGGTTTGAATGAAAGGATTGAGATTATGATTGGGAGAGTGAAGTGAGGGATGAAAGGTTGAAGATTAGGTTGTTGTGGATTATTGTGATTGGTTAATAGCATTGTTGTTATGGTTTGGATTAGTTTCTGTTCTTTACCATCGGTGCCGATGTTTGGGTTCATCATCTTCTTCAACTTTCAACTGTCGTTTGAGGGTAACAAAGAAATATAGTGAGGAACGTTAATAATGAAGAACTTGAAAACTATTTATGATGTTGAACGGTGGCGCCACCATTCAAGTGTTAAATCTAATTACAAGTGGTGAATCTTAAAAGGAAGAAGAATGCCGCTGTGTAGCAGAAGAGAGTAAAGAACACCGCTTTTAGGACGGGCGACGAGGGCGGTGGTGGAGACGGCAGCAACGGCGGAAAGAGGAAGACGGAGAAGATGAACTGTATTAGTATTGTTTCAGAGAAAGAAGACGAGCCCTTTTTTTTCATTATTATTAATTAAAAACAATGTAACCATTTAATGTCAGCCGTTTAATTTACTTTTTCCAAGTGTCACTCAAATGTGCAATCAACATGAATAAAATGAGCTCAGGGAAAAGGAGCAAGCTGCTCTCGTGTTTACCCTGAACGAGTTTTATTCCTGTAATTTTTTTTATTTTTTTATTACTACTCTTGGGATGTGAAAATTCTTGTTTACTCCCTAATGAAATATGTTGACTTAAGATTCCATAAAAATGATGATGTGATATGGTTGGTGAAGGGTAAATCAAAATTCGCTAACATTATTGGGTAAAATGACAAAGTTTTAAATCAACATATTCCATGAAGGGTAAATGAGAGAATCTTCAAAGAGGCAATCCAAAAAAAAATATTACATAGGATAAACAAAAACTCATTCACATTATAAGGGGATAAACACCTATTAACTCAAAGAAAATGGAATATTATGAACATAAAACTATTATAATTTTGACATTATCATGAATATAAATTGTTCAGACAAAAAATAAAATGAATGATTTTTGGAGGACAAAAACATCATCTTGTTTTTTTTATGAACTGAAATCAAGATTTTCTATGACCAAAAATTTATAACTACTGTTTTTATTATTGAATTAATAAATTTTTGGGTTCATTATCTTCTTCCACTGCTGTTTTTTATTTCTCCAACTGAGTTTTTGTTGAACTTCTCTTTGGGTTGTGAATTATGCGTTTATCAGTTTCAACTTTGATTGTTCACTTTTTGGGTTTGAAGAATAGTTTTTTTTGTTTTTTTACACAAGTAAATTTAACGCATTTCATTCATAATAATAGTAGTAATATAACTTGGAATAACATCAAAAGTAATACGAGAAGCATAGGATAAGGTTGCACGTGCAAGAGTATGATCGTTATAGTTTGTTTGACGCCTAATGAAAGCAACTATAAAATCGCTATGATTTGAGAGCAAGGTTCTACAGTCATCAATAAATAAGTCATACTTAGAAACAATTTGTTTTTTTATTTTGCACGTCATCTACCATCATCTTGCAATCCATCTAAAAAATTACTTGGTGATATCCTAGCATTTCCACCCACTATCTAAAAAATTACTTGGTGATATCTTGAAGTCAATCATTTTTTAATGTCATGAATAATACCAATTCTTTTCGCTTGTTTGATAAGCACAAACATTCCTTCAACACAAAGGATAAAAAGATAAGGGGATAAATGATCTCTTTGTCTAGCTGTCTTAATCCTCTTTTAGAGGTGACTGCGCTTACACATTCATCATTAATGAAAATTGAAATTCTGGTACACAGTAGACAAGTGTTGTCCACGATGTTCAGACACTTGTCGCAACACTTGTCTTAACAGAGAGAACAATAAAGCATAGCATTAAAAACAGATACTGAAAAGCATAAATAACACACATAATTGTTAACCCAGTTCAGCCTAACAGCCTAATATGGGGGATACCAATCCAGGAGGAAATTCACTATCAGCAGTATTAATTCAGAGCTAAACTCCCCTGTTTACAACTCCTCACTTAATCCCTACCCAATGCAACTTCTACCTAGGAACTCCTAGATATGAGACCCCGTCTCACTCCCCTCAACTTTACAACCAGTAAGGATTTCAATAACAACAGAATGGAGACACTCTCCTTGACAAAGATGAAGACACACTTCAAGAACATCACCACCTAGCCAACGACTAAGTTCACAATTTGGAGTTGCTTAAAAGCTTCCTCCAATTACAATACTCAACTCATTACCTATAGGTTTCTGAGTGAGGACATAGTGACCATCTCACAACCCGAGTGGTTCACTTTACACCAACTCTCCTAGAGAGTGGCTTAAAGACACGAAACCCTTAAAAGACTACATCTTTGATATTCTATTTTAGCTTCAAGTTTCGGTTAATAAAATAGGGTTAGCAGCACCCTTTAAATAGCATAGCCTCGTGGGCTTTTCATAATGCTTCAACTCCAAGAAATCTTATAGATGCAAAATATATATTTTTATCAAATCTTTCTTTGCATCAAATATTCCTTCCATAAATATATTTGTTGTAAATATATTTTAAAATTAAATCTTCTAATCTTCTGGAAACACAAAGATTTATTTGAAATAAATCTTTTATATTTTCTGCAGCAATCTTCACAAGATATATTTTTGAAACAAATATTATATTTTCTAAAAATATAATTCCTTTAGAAAATAGAACTAGGGTTCAGCTGCCTTCTGAAACACATTGATCACGTGCGCCTTGTTGTATAAGAAACTACGAAATAATTCTTCAATCAAATCTTCGAAAGATTGAGTAGAAAATAAAAACGCTAGCTGGCGCGAACAATCAGACATACAAGTGTTGTTACATCTGTCGCAACACTTGGCGTGAGCACATATGTCTCAACACTTGGCTAAAAGATGTTTTTTGCAAAATGTAGCCAACATACAAAAACCCAACAAAAATGTAGTATCTGATAGTAGTAACACGTATGTGAATCCACTTTATCCATTCTACATCAATATCCATTTTCTCCATAAGTTTTAACAAATAATTCCAATGATACTATCATGACCTTTCCTAATATCAATTTTACGTGCTGCCTGCTTCACCTCTCTGAACTCTATTTGCCAAAATTGCGTTTATCTAGAATTTTTTTCAATTTACTTGCCAATGTCTTTAGCCAATACCCTTTCCGTGACAATATATGGAAAAAAAATAATACCTTTTTAGGTTCATTACGTATTTAATGTATTTGGTCTATATTATAGATCATATACATTAATTATGGAATGAACCTAAAAATGTAACTTTTGCTTATATATTATCACGGAGGGTGTATTTTGTAATGTTCAAACTCAAACTAGGAAGACCTAGTAAACATTAGCATGATTGATTTATCTATATTTTTACGACACTCTCTTTTACTGTTGTTGACGATGGTCGAAATTGTGATAGAGTTTTTTAGAGAAACGAGTTTTTTTTTACTCCCTCCGTCCCAGATATTTGGTCATTTTAGCTTTTTAATTTTGTCCCAAAACTTTGATCATTTTAAGAAACCAAGACACAATTAATAATATTTTACCATTTATACCCATACAAAAACTAAAATATTTATTAAATGATTTTTCTCTTTCTTAATAAAGTAAGGATAAAATCAACTTAACCTATCAATCTTTAATATTTCTTAATCTACATACAAAAATCTAAAAAAAATTTGGAATTAGAAAGAAGGGTTTAAAGAAGGAATTAAAAAAGACCTCCACTTTGAAGAAAGATTAAAATCATAAAAACGATTTTATAGTTTAGGTTAATCATAACACGCGGTGTCTTATGAAACATAGGATTGATCCGGTGGTTGAGGTAAATTGACAGGCAGGGTGCCTGATCGCTATCTTTTCTTCCCTGTGGTGTGGTTGAGATAAAGGAAGAGGATAATTCTCTTGATCATTGAATTGTTATGATTAAACTTGTTTCTACATTGCAATTTTGTAGCGTCCCTAAATTTTCATTCAAGCTCCGACAGAACTGTGATAGAACAATAATCCGATCGCAAATGGAGAGCGTGAAGGTGGTGACGGTGAAGCCAATCGAAGCAACTCCGTCTACCTTCAAAGACTACGGTCAGGTCATCGAGCCTTCACCAGACGATCAGAGGTTTGGTCCCCATGATGATCAACTTGACCTCACTCAAGGAATTCCCAGGTGAGGTGCTTTTATTTTCAAGCTTCAATTTTTATCATCTTATCAATGTTTTCAGCTTTTTTATCAAACACCCTTTTGCTTCTTGTCAACTCCACATGTATCTTTCTAAATTCTATATGCTAATTTTCAGAGATTTTTCACTTTCTGTTTTTTGGATTGGTCATTTGTGTTCACTTCAGTTGTGTTCGTTTGATATGATAAAAGTTAAGGAACTAGAAAAGACAACGTTGTATTGTGTTCTTAGGATTGGACAAACTGGGGTCAAGGGACTGGACAGAAACTAAAATTCTTGGACTCCACTGAATCACGAAATAATTTTTTGTCCTTGTACAATTTGTGTAAAATACCAAAATAACCAAACATACAAAATTTGTTTAATACCTTAAATTTTGTGTTGTGTTGTTTTGTCATGTATTGTTGTGTCTACTACTTATATTTTCTATATGCAACTGATTATGTAATTGATTATGAAGATAATAAAGTTTAATGCTTATCATGTGCATATCTCTGAATTTCTGTGTTAATCCTTAAGAATTCATATCACAAAAATGATGAATCTGCACATAATTCCAACTAGTAGAATCTAATGATCACAATATTATGCAGTAGGTGTATGTTTGGAAATTTCTCATTTCCATTGGAAATACTTCACATTGTATGAAGCTGCAGTTTGTGGCTTTGAAATATCACAGCAAACGTTATATTGGTATGCAAGAATGGGTCTTGAAGCTAATCCAAACACACTAGTAAAATATGAATTCAAAATTCCAAATGCAAAATCACCATTAATTATTGTAAGTAAAATGTAAAGCTTGAATTTGGGGTCAAATTTTCAGTTCCACTTTTAGTTGCAATCATTGGTTTAATTCACAGAGATGAATCGTTGTTGTCTGGGTTGTATTATCTTGAGATTAAGTGCGCAAAGTTGCATCTTTTTTGGTTTCCTATTGTTGTTATGGATACATTTGAGTTATATAGTATTTGTATCCTATGATATTATCCTGGCATTAACCCAGCAAACAACTATATATCAAATTTGAGAAGCGAAATATTGGAATCCGTCGAAGAAAGAAATTTGCAAAAGACACTTCAAAATGTGTTTTCTCTGCATATTCTTTAATTTAGCTGGTATTAGATTCTTTAATTCAGTTTGACATTGAGCTCTAAGTCCTCCAACTTATTGGTATTAATGTGTGTTTGGTAGGTTCTATATTATGCATCTTGAAAATCGCCCACTTAAGTTTTCTAATATCACACATCATGCAAGTGTGACTCAGTGCCTTGGGTCCATTGGTGGTAATGTTTGGTATCTTGGAGTGGCTAAGCCATCCATTGTTGATTCAAACGGAATCAAGGACGAGACAGTGGTGCAGTCACGCAGCGGTCATTTTTATGCACCTCCTGCCATTGAGGATGTCCAAGTTTTCAAGATTGCAGGTTCTAAATATCTCAAGCTTAATCGAGGGACATGGCATGCTGGTCCTCTATTTAAGTCTGATACAATGGACTTTTACAATCTTGAGCTGAGCAATACAAATGTAAGTTTTTCCTTTTCCCTTTCAATGAAGTTTTACAACTTACATGCACCTGAATTCATTTGCAATGCTCTTTATAATAGGACATGGGAATTATACTCATCTTTTTTTTATAGCTTAGTGCATGTTGTATGTATTTATATACGGTTTGTTATTCGTACAGGAGGTTGATCATACCACACACAACTTTGACAAAGAAAACGGAGTGGTTTTTTCGATCAATGAGTAATTTGAGCTTTATGTAGTTTCCAGCGTTTCGAGTGATTCTGCTTATTATGTGTCATCAAATGACAGATTATTGTATATACAAAAGTTGAAGCAATTGGACACAGCTCCAAGGTTGATCAAAGATTAGTTAATCATACTTACAACCTGTGAAAGATGAAAGGTGAAAGTTGAAGCAATGCCATTTACTGCATTATGTACCAAGCATGAGGACTACATGAGTTACTACATTAAACTTTACCTTCCTAGCCTACTGCACGAGCAATTTCCATATGACCATGAACAAAATTGTAGTAATTTCAATGTAATCTCATATTAACAAATCAATCAATGTTATTCTAACTTTAATATATTTTTGTTGCTAGTTATCAATCGATTATGGTGGAGTTAGTTGAAATTGAAAAAGGGACGAGCAGAAAGACTGTTGCCGCTGCCAAAAATACCGATAAAACACAACTTTTGAAAAGTGAGTTCAAAGAATTACCTTCTACGTAAAAGACAATTTCCTCCTTCACTAGTAGAGTACTGAAGTGAGTGAATGCTAGTGAGAATGAGATTTAAAAATAAATTAAAGTAGCTCATGTGGTACTGTTGCACCCACTTCTCATGTTGCATAAGATTGCCATTATTTTTCACGAATGCGTTGGAGCTTCTCCAAGACATAAAATTGCCACTGTATACACTATATTCGTGATATTAGGCCTCTTACAGGAATTTTCTTATGGTGCTTTTAGTTTTGTTTATTTATAGTAATCTATTCATCCCTTAAAAGACATGTTAGTTTTCATAATAATCCCTTAAAGAAAAAAAAGTCTGGATTAGTCCCTTAAAGACACATTCGTTTCTCACATTGGTCATTTCCGTCAATTTTAACATCAAGTGATTCCAACATACTTTGATCACAGTTGCACAGTTGCGGAGGATCGAACAGAATTCTCTCTACCTACCAATTATATTATATGTGTTGTTGTTTCTATGTAAATTGTGCCAAACTGAAGTTAATATAAAATCAAATAATTATTAATTATTTTAATGGCAATAATGTAAAGGAAAAAATAAAATAAGAAAGAAAGCAGCAAAGTATGATATAGCATTATCTGAATCGGAAATGGAGAGCCTGAAAGTGGTGACTTTGAAGCCAATCGAAGCAACTCCGTCATCTTTCAAAGACTATGGTCAGGTCATCGAGCCTTCACCAGACGATCAGAGGTTTGGTCCCCATGATGCTCAACTTGACCTCACTCAAGGAATTCCCAGGTGCCTTCATTTTCTGTTTTTGGAATTGGCCATTTGTATCTTACTTTATGCAGCTCACTTAACTGTTAATCGTACAGTACACTATCTGGGTTGTATTATCTTGATATTAAGTGCACAAAGTTAGGCTCTTTTTGGTAAAAAAATAGCGGATAGTTGATAAGCTAGCTTGTAGCGGATAGATAATAGCTTATAAGCTAGCTTTTTTTAGCTTATAGCGAATAAACTAGCTGATTGAATTTGTAGTGTTTTGTAAAATTAGCGGTTGAACTAGCTTATAGGTATGAAATGACATAAAAAAAATATGTTTAATTAATATTTAATTTATTTCAAGTAAGATGATAGTGGTAAAATTGGAAGAAAAAATAATAAGCTATAAGCTACTTGAAATAGCGTTTGAAAAATAAGCTATAATCTAGTAAAATAAGCTATAAGCTCTTTCTGAAAAACGTTTACCTTTGACAAAATACATAATTCCATCAACTCAATTTAGAAGGAAGAGAGATAAGCTTGTTAGTTGTTAGAATGTCAGGATATAGAGAAACTAAAGAAGAAGGATTTTGATTATGTGATTGATCAAGTTAATGCTAAGCTTATGCATTGGAAAGCCAATCAATTATCCTTTGCTGGGAGGGTGACATTAGCTAAGAGCGTTTTGGAAGCTATTCTGGTTTATCCTATGATGACAAACCTTATTCCTAAGGCTTGTATTGATGAAATCCATCGAATTCAACGCATGTTTATATGGGGAGACACAGCCCAAAATAAAAGATAACATGCTGTCGGATGGGATATGGTAACAAGGCCAAAAAGCATTGGAGGGTTAGGACTGAGAAGATTGAATGTGATGAACAAAGCTTGTTTACTGAAGCTAGGTCAAATGATTTTTGGTGTGAAGTTTTGCGGAGAAAATATAAGCGTGACGTTGCTAATGGTGAGGTTGTTGCTAAATCATCTGATTCACATTTATGGAAGAATATTGTCAATCTTTGGCCTTATCTTCAAGCGCATAGCTGGTGGATCGTTGTTGGAAATGGTCGAAGCATTGAGTTTTGCAACGATGCGTGGATAGAGGAAGGGCTGCGTCTAGTGAACTGTAATCTCCAAATCCCGACTCAGTTGAGAGATGAGAAATTAATTGATATTGTGGATGATGATGGGCTGTGGAATTGGCAGTTACTTGATACATGGTTGCCAAATGATATCATGGAAAAAATTGCAGCATTACTACTACCTCCTCATGATAGTAATGGTGCTGATACACAAATTTGCAAAGAGAATGCTATGGGGATATTTTCTATCTCGGACATGTATCATGCAATATGTGGTTTTGGCGATGAGACTGATGGTGTTTGGGCAACGATTTGGAGATTGAAGGTGCCGGAGCGTGTGCGAGCGTTTGTATGGCTTGTTAAACATGGTAGATTGTTGACAAATGAACGGAAGCATCGCATGGGGCTAGGATCTGATCGCTGCGACTGTCTGGAGACAATTCTACATGTTTTGCGTGACTGCACTCTTATTCGACCTTTGTGGATAAGCGCTGTAGATACTGCTATGCGACATCAATTTTTCACTAGCAACTTAGAAGATTGGATTACTATTAGTATTTCTTGCAAAGGAGGAACAAGTTCACATGGAGGGTGGAGTAATTTTTGGGAAATGGCTTGTCATCTTGCTTGGAGTTAGAGGAATAAGGAAAAATATGATGAAGATTTTATGCGCCCTATGAAGCAAACTGAATTTGTTAGGCAGAAGCTTCCTTGTTATACTCTAGCTGGTAAGGCTATGCAGCCTGGGAAACAAACACAGGAACAATTCATGTAAGTTGGAAACCACCTAGTGTAGGATGGGTATGCTTGAACATTGATGGAGCTTGTAGAGATGGAGTTATTGGATGTAGTGGAGTCATTAGGGGGAGTGAAGGAGAATGGTTAATAGGTTTCTCAAAACTTATTGGTAGAGGGGATGTATATATTGCAGAGTTACGGGGCTTGCCTGAAGGTCTCAAGTTGGCTAAACGGATGAATTTTAATAAAGTTGAGGTGCATGTGGATTCTATCGGAATTGTTAATGATATTACCCACAAAAAGAATAAAATACTATGTGGGAAGGCTCTTGTTGATAAAATTTGTAGAATGATGGAGCTTGATTGGGAAGTGATTGTGAAACACACTTACCGGGAAGCTAATCAATTGGCGGATGCGTTAGCTAGACATAGTTATTCTTTAAGTGATGCTTGCTGTTATTTTGTAGTTTTCTTTCTTCCGGGCTTTAGCCTTCTTTGTAATAAAAAAAAAAAAAGATTCTTCATTCAATTCAGTTTGACATTGAGCTCCAAATCCTCCAACATATGCCATAACTTATTGAAATTAATTTGTGTTTTGTAGGTTATATATTATGCATCTTCAAAATTGTCCACTTAAGTTTTCTAGTATCGCACATCATGCAAATGTGACTCAGTGCCTCGGCGCCGTTGGTGGTAATGTTTGGTATCTTGGAGTGGCTAAGCCATCTGTTGTTGATTCAAATGAAATCAAGGATGACTCAGGCAAGACGATTGTGAAGTCACGCAGTGGTCATTTTTATGTGCCTCCTGCCATTGAGGATGTCCAAGTTTTCAAGGTTTCAGGTCCCAAGTTTCTTAAGCTTAGCCGTGGGACATGGCATGCCGGTCCTCTATTTACAACCGACGCGATGGACTTTTACAATCTAGAACTCACCAATACAAATGTAAGTTTTGCACCCGAATCATTTGCATTGCTATTTATATTGAGACCTGAATGTGGTTTATATATGTTTTTTTATTCTGTGTACAGGCAAATGATTTTACCACACACAACTTTAAGAAGAACAATGGAGTGGCTTTTTCAATTGAGGAGTAATTTGAGCTTTATGTAGTTTCCAGCATTTCAACTGAATCTGCACATTGTGTACAATAAATGACAGAATACATAATTACTGGAAATTTACTCATGTGCTTCGTTTGATGCTGATGCCTATGCCATTAGTCAAAGATGTGATGTAATGTCTTCATGTGACAGTGTTATGTTAACATTTCTTTGTAAAAAGAGAGCTAAATATATCACTTTTTATTTACATTTTTCTAGATGTTCAAAACGAAATCTTGAATGAGATACATAAAACATACATGAATGTCAATACTTGGAAAATAAGTTAAATGATTTGATGGCATTATGAACCTCTTTTGTCAGTAACATTCATAATCTAGTAATTTTGAGACAGAAGACTTTTCAAAATTGTGAAACTAGCATTTACAAATCATTACATATTCATCAAAATAAACATTATCAATAAATTACAGAGATTTTGTTCGCGACATGAATACGCTCTATATATGAAAAAAGGTGCTATAATTATTGGAATCTTCTGTAGAAGTTGATGATCAAGCAGTAGAGTCTCTGATCATGAATGTCACTACTCAGCCCCCATCATCTGCATAATAACAGTAACAAAGAATCTTAATTATGAGTTTTTGTGCATTCAAAAGCATATGTTTTTGCAAGAGCCAAGATGTGGCTAAAATTAAACAATTGAGAAGTATCAATACTGAATAGCCTTACCTTGAATATATCTCCAAACATCCCCATAGGATTCCTTCGCTGTACGCCATAAAACTTCTCCGCAATATCGTCTAGCAACTAAATCACAGTTTACATGTCAAATATCGTCTAACAACGAGGAAAATAAAGCATACAACTTGGAATGGTAAGGTAGCTGACCTCATTGAAGGCAGGTTCCCTCTCAATACATGGCTTGAAATTTGATCTCAACATATTAAAAAGGGGAAAAGCGTCTCTCTCCATCCTGCATCAAAGAAAAAATATAATTAAAAAGGTGTTGAGTGCGCGATGGGGCGTTATATATTGAGCTGCTCTCACTCTTGCTCATTCTCGGTAACAAACTATGATGAGCACTTAGCTTTTTAATTTGTATTGAGTGGTTTATTAATGGTTTATGTCTCCGTTCCTTATGACAGATTTTGATTATTTTCTTGCACTCTAAGGAACAGAGTCATATATTTCTAACACAATTGAAGCACTTCCCTATATCAGTGAAGGAAAGTTCTTGTATTGTATCCGGTAATAGATGAAATACAGGAGAAAAATGTCCGTTTCCTATTCATTAGAACACGGGTTAATCAATTTAACGATTGAGAAATATAGTCAACTCACGTTTGCAAAAGATAATTGATGAACTGCATCAAGTCTGTCTTTGGAAAGTCAACATCACCAGTTTGAGTTTGCGCCTTTATCTCGTCCACTAGTATGTTTGCATCCCTCAAATTACCTAAAGATAAATACCTATCATGCAAGAAATGAGCAATTGCTTAGTTTGAAACCTTGTTGAAACATGCACAGAATTACAGGTCAAAGACATCAAATTAATAAAAAACAAGGATTTCAATAAATTTCAATTAGGAACTAAATCAACAAATTTCAATTTCAAGTGAATGCTGGTGAGATATCCATTAGAATCTCTATTTATACAAAGTTTTAAACTCCGAACATGCACAAGAAGTCCTAATAAATAATAATGATAGTTAATTTTAGAAACCAACAAAATATCACAAATGCATATGGAGGCAAAAGACTATATAGTCAACATAGCTGAGAAAAAAAAGCTAACTATATATTATATTGGAAAAGGAAAACTTGCATGACATCATTAGTCCTGTCACAACATTGTCTTTACATCACGACGATACAACATTATGGACAGCATAAATCCAAATGCCCAATACATACCGAGAAAATTATTAAGTCAATCTTATCTGGCAGCCTTTGATATGCTTTTTCGCCTCTTTAAAAGTCCATCCATTAGCTTTATATATGTATATTTACTTAAACTGACTCCTTTCTGCTCTGCCTGTTGAAACAGTTTCATTGCTTCTTTGTACTTCCTCTGAGTACACAAACTACTTATTTGCTCTGAGTACATCATATCACTTGTACCAACCTCTGGAGAAATGTCTGGAGTTTTCACATCTTTCCCTTTCTCTGCAAGTTCCGACACCCATTTCTCTGCTTCCTCGGTTCTACCAGCATTAATAAGCCCACTCACAATAGCATTGTAGGTATACCGGTCAGGCTCTAAATTTTTCCCCTCCATTTCAGTCGCAAGGTCAAAAGCATCATCAAGTCTGCCTTCTTTGCAATACGAGGATATTATAATGTTATAGGTAACAGTGTCAAGGGGCTTCCCTTTAGAGACCCATGCGTTAAATAGGGTAAGACCTTTCTCCAACATACCCTCTCTGCAAAGTCCTCGGAGAAGAATATTACATGTGAAAATATCTGGTTTCAAAGAGTGTTCTACCATTTTGTTATGGAACTGAAATGCTTTCTCTACCACTCCCTCCCAGCAGTAACCATGAATAATTATGTTACTAGTAGCTTCATCGGGGACCAAACCCTTCTCTAAAAGCTCGTTCAATTTATCTACAGCTTGATCAGTTTTCCCAGACAGACACAGCCCTCTGATTACAGTGTTATAAGTGACAATAGTGGGAAGAATCCCTTTTTCCTTCATCTCACCCCAAAGCTTCATTGCCCTATCTGCTTGTTCATCCTTGAAATACCCCATGATTAGAGTTCCGTAAGTTACCTCATCAAGAATATAACCTCGCCTCCTTGCATTTAGGATCAGATCGTATGCATCATCTAGCTTCTTCTCCAAGCACAAAGTGTGCAATATGGTGTTAAGAGTAAAAGTATCTGTTTTCAAACCCTTCCTTCCCATCTCATCCATCATCTTAAAAGCATCTCCCATTTTTCCAGCTTTACAATAACCATTAATCATCGTGTTATAAGTAAAACAATCCGGAGGAAACCCACTTTCCGCCATCTTCACCATTGCAATGCTCGCCTCATTAATCTTACCTTCCTTACAATACCACTTAATCATTATATTATGAGTCACAGCATTCTCCTTGACTCCCCTCAACTTCATTTCATCTACCAACTTAAATGCCGCATCACAACCCCGATGCTCAAAACACCCATCAATCAAAGTATTATAAGTAACAACATCAGGAACCAATCCCAAATTCTCCATCTCAATTCTAAGCTTAACAGCCTCATCAATCTTACCCTCATCACACAAACCTCTAACCATAGTATTATAAGTCCAAACATCAGGTAACATATCACTCGCAGTCATCAATTCAATAACCTCAGCAGCTTCTTTCAACAATTTCATCTTACAATACCCATGAACCAAAATATTAAAAGTATTCCTATTAGGAACAAGACCACTACTCTTCATTTGATGCAACAAATCCCTAACTTTACTCAACTGACTTCTCTTACACAAAACATTCAAAACAGTATTATAAGTAACATTATCAGGACAACAACCATATTCCCCCATTTGATCAATCAACCGAAACGCTTCATCAAATTTATTATCAGAACAATAACCATAAATCAAAATATTAAAAGTATTAATATTAGGTTGAACACCAAGCTTAACTGCATCCTTAAAAACCTGTCTTGATAAATTAACAGAATGAGAAGAATTAGACCTAACAAGAGCATTGAGCAGAGTATTACAAGTAAGCAAATTCGGTCGAAAATGAAGGCGTTTCATTTTGTTGAAAATCTGATAAGCAAGTTCAGGCTGTTGAGAGTGAACATAAGCAGATACTGAAGTATCAAGAAGTGGTTTCGGGACAGAATGATCGGCACGAATGAGATGGTGATGGAGAGTATGACGAGGGTGATCGGAAGTGATGAAATCAAGAAGGAGGGATTTAGCGGCTGCAAATTGACGGCGAGAGAGGAGTGGAGGGAGGAGAGTGAGAAGTGGTTTAGGGGAATGAGAGAGAGATGAAGGTGCGTTTGATTGGAACCATTTGAAGAATGAAATTAGGGTTTTGGGATGAGAATGAAGTGGTTTGAATGAAAGGATTGAGATTATGATTGGGAGAGTGAAGTGAGGGATGAAAGGTTGAAGATTAGGTTGTTGTGGATTATTGTGATTGGTTAATAGCATTGTTGTTATGGTTTGGATTAGTTTCTGTTCTTTACCATCGGTGCCGATGTTTGGGTTCATCATCTTCTTCCACTCTTATTCGCCGATGAAGTATTGAATTGAATAAGAAGAAGCTACGAAGAGTGTGTTTGCGCCTCAAAACTGTGAAAAATTTCTCGCGTATTCTGTTGGCTGGTGGAAAATCTGTATGGGGGAAGAAAGAGCGAGAAAGTGAGATGATAAGGAACAAAAGAAGTTAGAGAGAGAGAATGAAACTACACCACCGCCACCAAAAAAATCAACCAGATCCCTTTTCACACCAAAATTAGGGTTCGTAGAGCTAAATTCACCAACGCTATTCAACAAGGTTCCCCGCCCACAGATCGAACAAGAAACCACAACCATATTTCATAAAAAACCTCACCCAAAAAAACCCAGAAACAAAAACATGCAATGCCTCAAAAAAAGTCAATACAACATTAAATGTCACAAAAAAAAACCATTACAGCCAAAACAAAAATTAAAAAACATATTTTAATTAAAAACGAGTAATTTTTATTTATGATTGTTGTTTTCGGGATTTAAAAACAGTTAAAAAAAATTTTTACAGCCACCGAAGAGATTACTGGGTTGAGTCGCGGACTAGGTCGCTCTCTTTAAGACGTTTCGTGGCACTGCCCAAAATCGTGCAAGCAGACTATCAGCCACGCCGTCCCCAGGATAAAACAACTCAGTTACAACTGTATACCGATATGCTACTGCACGGTAGAAATCGGTCAAAGAATACACCTTCTTGAATGGTACTACAATACCACTCGAATTGATGCTACAACATCGTTCTATGTTTCATCGGTGATTCAGTGGTACTACAATACCACTCAGATTGATGCTACAACCTCAATCTATGAATCAACGGTACTACGATACCACATGTGGTACTACAATACCACATGTGGTACTACAATACCACATGTATTGATGATATTACAATATCAATCAATATAATGACACTAAGGCCATTCCAATATGGTACTAAAACCATTCTCAAATCAAAGGGATAATGATACTAAAACCATTCTTTATTTGAAGGAACTAGTGATACTTTTATCACTCTTAAACCAAATTAACAGTAATAAGGTTTCTCTTTTATTCAAAGCTTCAACTTATAAAATATTCTAATATACACAAGTAATTTTATTAGAATTAAAAGTCTAACAAGACAATAGAACAAGTTCAATATAGACATATCAAACTTAAAATCTACGAAGAAAGTCCATTATATTCAAAACATAATTTAGAATGAAGTAACTCTCAAAATCATCCTTTATCAAAAACACCATAACATGACTAATATAACCTATATTCTTCATTCATTAGTCACAGTGCACGGATATATGAACCGTAAAAGCAGTTATATAATCAAATTGACGAAGAAAACCATCAATTGATAAAATCAAAAATTAACAAGTGATCTTATATCAATTAGCAACAAGTTTAGGGAATTTATGACGTATCCAAATAGATTATTGGCATCACGAAATTTGTCAAGTAAACACCATTGCATGTAACAAGTGAATTCCCATTAAGCTAAATGTTAAATATTAAATTGAAAAACAACAAGAATATTTATATAAATGCAGTCAAACTTACTGCCACAGATGCAAAGTGTTTTGTTGTTCCCGCAATAGCTTCAAAACCTTCTTGTAATGAGTTTGAAATATGATGATCATGAGATGCTTTGAATTCACACTATGTGATTGTTTTTTTTCTCATATTTCTGTCGATGCAAGCTCCTTTTATTTTATTTTCACACTCATAAGGAGCATAGTTTTTAATATTTTCGGTTACAGTTCTAACATAATTATATCCTTGAATAATGAATAATAAATAAATAAATAATGTTTGTAACCGATGTGAAACTTAATTTATTTATTTCCTCAAATTACATATTAGTATGCTACAACACACTAGTATGTTCTAGTACCCGATATGAGACTCAATTTTATTTTCAATTCACACATCAATGTGAACTTTGTTCCAACAATCCCCCACTTGAATTTAAAAGAAAATTCCAAAATATCGTAGGACGCTTCTAAAAGATTGTGCATAAGCAAAGGTGTCTATGACTTGAACCTTTACATAGCAAGTAAGAGCCCGATTTAGTAAGAGTGACACTTGTCTTGAACTCTATCTCGGATTTTTCTCAAACCCGCACACAACCTTTTCTTAAGGTGTATCTTTATAGCCCGTGCTTTAATGGCCCTGCACGTGTATCCCAGTTTCATGAACGCTCTAGGAATTCGCCTCTAAATTCCATAGGAACCGGCCTTAGTTCCACATTCATATAGGTGAGTCTATCAAGAGTACTCCTGAAGCTCGGTACTCCTCTCATACAAAGTATAGATCTCATTAAGAGTTTTATTATCTCATCCTTTCGCTTTCAGGAATCATGCTTTTCTTATTTTTACTTGCATGATCATCTTTAACTCCTCACAACTTGTTATTACCCATTGAACCTATTTCTTGGGATCTCCAGTCATTTAGGTTGGGTTTCCATCATGAGAAATTCATTTAGGCATTAGTCCCATCTTTCCAGATGTATAATGGACTTCCTCTTTAGCTATTCCTTTCGTCAAAGGATCTGCTAAATTTTTCATTAGTGTGATCATGACCCATTCTTACAACACCTTTAGAGACTAACTATCTTACTGTGTTGTGCTTTCTTTTTATTCGACGTCTTTTACCATTATAATAACGGTTCTCAATTTATGCAATAGCCGCGGTACTATCGCAACGGATCAACACATCTGGCATAGATTATTCCATAAAGGAATCTCAAATTGCAAGCAACCAACTTGCTTCTTCACTAGCTGTGGCTAATGGTATCATTTCAGACTTCATATTGGATTAAGCCAATATAGTATGTTTCTCTGATTTCCAAGATACAATTTCTCTACTATATATTCCAAATATATAGTCACTAATTGTTTTGGAATCATATAATAATGTATTCCAATCTACATCATTGTATCCTTCAAGAATATCAGAAAATCTCTAATAATAATATGATATGAGATTCATGGTCATTTTTATCTCATGAATCTCTCAATAGCATATCAATGCTAGTTCTTCGGTTTACTAACAAACCGGCACACACAGTACCACAACATATGCAATGCTACGACATATGCAACGTCGGGTCAAGTACAATCAGTGACATATCAAATGCGGCAACATATATATGCTTTCATATTCTGATTGTCTTACACTTTCACCAGTGTTCTTCCATAGTTTTTACACTATGATCGTATAGTATGCACAAACAAATTTGCTTCCGTAAATATATTTCTTTAAAACTTTCTCATCATAGTGAGATTGATTTAAGGAAATTTGCATTCATGGATCAATAATCTCAATATCCAAGATTACATTTACTTCGAAATTCATTTGACAATCATCAAATTGTCAAACTTTTCATGTCATTTCATATGGCTTGTTTAAGACTCTACAAAGTCTTATCCAACTTATCGACTTTAGTTTTCATGCCCATGAGTTAAAAAAAATATTTAGGTTGTTCCATAAAAAATTCTTCTTCCAATTCACTATTTAGAAAAGTAGTTATAACATCCATTTGGCCTTATGGATATTATTCTTGTAATTGGAGAAAACATGTTGAAAAGATATATATTTGTTTTCATTTCTAAAATTTATTTATAATCATTCAATTTGTACTCATGAGGCAAGTCTACTAAATGTCAAGTCTTATTAGACAATAGATAATTCATCTCATTATTTACGGCTACCACCATAAATCAACATAGAGAATCTATCTCATCATTTACGGCTACAACCATAAATCAGCATCCAAGAAAGACAGTTTATTGGAGGTTCGTTGGATCATTTTCTAATCTATAAACCATGTAACAAGTTTATACTTTTTAGCAACTTTTGCTATCTTACCTCTTCGAGGTTCTATTACATCTTGTTCGATGTTCTCATTACAACTTCTGATCATTGGAATGTGACCAGGTACAATGCCCCCACTAGAGCCCCCACTATTTCTCAATTTTAAAGAGAAATTCATTTTCATAGAAATCATTTTTTGATTCTGTGACCATTTTAGCATTTAGGCAACAACCTATAAGCTTTGATGTTAATTGTGTATCAACAAATACACATTCATAGGCTCTACTAGTGAGTTAAACTCTCTTGGAGTTGAGAATTTGAACCTACGTCAAATTACTCCAAGTTCAAAAAATAAGACAAGTTAAATTGTCTTTTCTACAAAATTTCATAAGTGAATTTTGTTCTTGCACTTAGGCACTCTATTTAGCACAAAACCAACCAGTTAATTGAATTCCCCCACTAATGAGATACAATGCCGAAATTAAACATGACTGTAACAACTAGCTCGGTATAAGGTTCTTTATTTTTTTTATTTTTATAATTTTTTTTTCGCTTTACCGTTCATCTCAAAAGAGTAAGTTGTAGTTGTTTCATGTGTAATTTCATTCTCATTAAAAAATGTGGGAATCATATTTTGTGTCTTAACAAAATGAAGTTACTTGACTTTCTTATTGAACTAATTTTCCATTTCAATTCCAAAGAATTGAAACATGTCAAGAACATCATTTATCACTTTTATTTTTCATAAGATTTATGAAAAATAATCTCAACATTCATCAACAAAAGTGATGAGTATCTTTTTCTGTTTCTAGTGTTGTTGTTCAAGACAACAAGCACTTCGTTATTTTTCTGATCTTGCTTTACAACTTTTTCTTTCAAAAGAGACAAGTTATCAGACTTTCAAGTGCATCTTCTTTAGACTTTTTATCATTTTTAAACTTGTTCAATTGTTTCAAATACAATTGAAATATAATCCTTCAACACGTTAGCAACTCTTTTATTGTTCTAAAAATATGATTTATTTTGTTGCTAATGTTTGAAGTGATTCCCTTTAAACCAAAATGGTTTGCCATAGTCAGCGACATAATAATATGAACCAGTAATTTCTTCGGTAGTCATGGCAGAACGAAACGTCTTAAAATTGTTGTTTTCGGGATTTAAAAACAGTTAAAAAAATTTTTTACAGCCACCGAAGAGATTACTGGGTTGAGTCGCGGACTAGGTCGCTCTCTTTAAGACGTTTCGTGGCACTGCCCAAAATCGTGCAAGCAGACTATCAGCCACGCCGTCCCCAGGATAAAACAACTCAGTTACAACTGTATACCGATATGCTACTGCACGGTAGAAATCGGTCAAAGAATACACCTTCTTGAATGGTACTACAATACCACTCGAATTGATGCTACAACATCGTTCTATGTTTCATCGGTGATTCAGTGGTACTACAATACCACTCAGATTGATGCTACAACCTCAATCTATGAATCAACGGTACTACGATACCACATGTGGTACTACAATACCACATGTGGTACTACAATACCACATGTATTGATGATATTACAATATCAATCAATATAATGACACTAAGGCCATTCCAATATGGTACTAAAACCATTCTCAAATCAAAGGGATAATGATACTAAAACCATTCTTTATTTGAAGGAACTAGTGATACTTTTATCACTCTTAAACCAAATTAACAGTAATAAGGTTTCTCTTTTATTCAAAGCTTCAACTTATAAAATATTCTAATATACACAAGTAATTTTATTAGAATTAAAAGTCTAACAAGACAATAGAACAAGTTCAATATAGACATATCAAACTTAAAATCTACGAAGAAAGTCCATTATATTCAAAACATAATTTAGAATGAAGTAACTCTCAAAATCATCCTTTATCAAAAACACCATAACATGACTAATATAACCTATATTCTTCATTCATTAGTCACAGTGCACGGATATATGAACCGTAAAAGCAGTTATATAATCAAATTGACGAAGAAAACCATCAATTGATAAAATCAAAAATTAACAAGTGATCTTATATCAATTAGCAACAAGTTTAGGGAATTTATGACGTATCCAAATAGATTATTGGCATCACGAAATTTGTCAAGTAAACACCATTGCATGTAACAAGTGAATTCCCATTAAGCTAAATGTTAAATATTAAATTGAAAAACAACAAGAATATTTATATAAATGCAGTCAAACTTACTGCCACAGATGCAAAGTGTTTTGTTGTTCCCGCAATAGCTTCAAAACCTTCTTGTAATGAGTTTGAAATATGATGATCATGAGATGCTTTGAATTCACACTATGTGATTGTTTTTTTCTCATATTTCTGTCGATGCAAGCTCCTTTTATTTTATTTTCACACTCATAAGGAGCATAGTTTTTAATATTTTCGGTTACAGTTCTAACATAATTATATCCTTGAATAATGAATAATAAATAAATAAATAATGTTTGTAACCGATGTGAAACTTAATTTATTTATTTCCTCAAATTACATATTAGTATGCTACAACACACTAGTATGTTCTAGTACCCGATATGAGACTCAATTTTATTTTCAATTCACACATCAATGTGAACTTTGTTCCAACAATGATTATGAATTAAGAAGAAACAAAATTGATGAATCGTAGATTTTAGGTACCACTAGAGCGGGAGGAAGGTCGAATCTTTTGGATCTCTGCCGCGACATGATGATGAAGTTTCTCTGCGTGCTTTTGCAAAAACAGGAAGTAAAAAAGATTTTTTAAAAAAAAAGAAAAGAAAATTATTCTATTTATAGAAGGATATGTACGAGAATTATGAAATTGTTGAGGGACTAAATTGAAAATTTAAATTTTTTGCCAATAAAGGATTAATTTTTTGCCAATAAAGGACTAAATTGTTGAGTGAGATAAGGGTTTTGTAAAGATGAGTAGCAAAGTATTGTACTTTAGAGGAACACCATTAACAACATTGTGGAATCCAAAAATCCAACACAAGTTGTTACAGTTTCGAAGGTTGTCTTCAAAAACGACAAATTGTTGTTCTCTTCAACCTCCAAATGTTTCTCATTTGGCAAAAACTGCTCATATCTCTCTTACCCCAACTGAGGTTATTCTTTCTTTTTCTTTTTCTTTTCATTATAAATATCCTTTTCTTTTTTTTTTTAAAATTCAAATAATGATTGTGATTTATCTTATTTCAGGTTGAAGAATTTGGTCCTAAAATTCAGCAGGTGATAGGATGGTAAGTTTGAATAAAACCCCCTTTTATTTTATTTGGCTATTTTAATAATTTATTCTTATGAGGTTTCATAAATTTGGGGACAGTTTGGATTGATTTATTTTTGAGTTTATGCAGTTTTCATAAAAATGTCCATCTAGGCACAAACAGCCACATGTGGTGGTCGAGCCCGTTTGTATGCTTGGGCATCGACTAAACTTTTGATTCAATGTACTACTGCGAACTGTAAAACTCTGCGGTTTTGTCTGACACGTCTTGTGCTAGGCAAGACTTTCTTTTGATGTTAATATAATTCATTTGTGCTTGTTCAAAAAATTATGTTCGGTCAATGTAAAATATTTTTTTATTTATTATTTTTATTTTACTTTTGAATTTAATTTATATATAGTTTCTGCTTTTATAGTTGATTTTTACATTTAAATTTATTGTTCAACTCAATTTTTTTAATCAAAATAATATATATATATATATATATATATATATATATATATATATATATATATATATATATATATATGTGTGTGTGTGTGTGTGTGTGTGTGTAAAAGATAATTACACACAAATAACAAGTTACGCCGCTAAATCTTTCTATATAGTAAAACCCAAACATTCGAAAAACTACACACATAGACCTAGATTACACACCATTGTGTTATGCATGACCCTTTGAGCTATTTTCAGAAGGTCTACAACCTCTGATGCTAGAAAGCCAAAAATGTCAAAAATAAATGGTATAAAAACATATTGATTGTCAAAACACGCTTTCTCATGTTTGACCATTTTGCTTGAAGTAGCTTTGAGGGTTATTCGTTTCACAGTAAAACCCCCAACCACCGGTATTATAAGTGGGAAAACTTCAGTCAAGCCTACACAAGCATGTTTCCCTATCACCCATCCATACACTATAACATGCGTTGAGCAAAACGTCGATTTCCCTTCTTGCGAGTCAGTCAAGAAGTTCATTGGTGCCTCTTTATTCACAGAAATTCCCGCAGCCTAAAAATATAAAAATAACACATATCTGACCAGGTCGTGCTTGTATTTGAAGTCTGAAAGCTCATTACAACGAACTGCATGCTCCCCAAAAGTATTTAGGCACGTCTTACACCTTACAATGAGTTGTATGCTCCCAAAAAGTATATAGACACGCCTTACGCCTCACTGCTATATAAATTTATCCAAATATAAATCAATTTACCTTTAACTCAATTTTAGTCAATATCAATTTTAACATAATTAATTTACGTATGATTAAATTTTGGCAAATGTTAATATGTGCCTTAAGGGCACATGATAAAAAACTCGGTATAAAAATTTTATTATTAAAAATTGTGCATTCAACTTTTCAAATGTTAAAATGTTATACTGTATTTTTCAATGCAAAAATACTACTTTTAAAATCTGAACATATGCCTAACAAGTTAGCAAGACCCTTAAAATTTTTCCACCATAGAGAGTGGGGTGGGTAACTCAAATAGTGAAAAGGAGTTAAGAAATAAAGGTTCGGTGTTTAAGTTTGATACAATTTTTTTTTTTTTTGAACAACAAAATTTATAGATTGGATAAAAGTACAAATTGTACTATACCCACAAGTCAGGATTAAGACTCTGTTTGGCAAAAATAGCTGATGACTGATAAGCTAGCTGATAGTTTATGGCTGATAGCTGATAGCTGATGACTGATGGCTGATAGCTTCTAGCTGATAAGCTGATTGAAGTGTTTGGTAAAATTAGCGGTTCAACTGACTGATAAATGTAAAATGACATAAAAGGACATCTTTAATTCAATAAATTATTTTTTTATCAAATTAATACTATTTAAGATACTTAGAATTTAATATTTTAAGTTTATTTTATTTTATTTTTTACAATATTTTAAGTTTATTAATTCAATAAATATATCTTTCAAATATTATTATTAAACTAATATTTATATGCTGAATTTTTTTAAAAAAATTTATTTTCCTTTCAGTTGATATACTTTATGAAAAAATAACAACAAAAAATAACAACAAAATATATTTACTATATAGTATAATGGTTAATTATAGTAAGGTACGTTGTTTCAAAAAAGAATTATAGTAAGGTACGTACCTATGAATTGATAAAAAAAATAATATGTTTTAGCCTTCATATTTGAAAATAGATAATAAGGCAACGTTAAAACATACTATATACATGTGATTTTAAAAGAAGCAACGTTAAAACATGCATTTAGTTATTTTATTTTAAATTCTAATGATAATAAATTATAAAGGGTAAATATGGATTTTAATTAAAATAATAAGGGTAAAAGAGGAAAAAAAATGAAAAGCTAGAAGCTATAAGCTCAGAAGCTACTTGAAATAGCTTCTGAAAAAGAAGCTATAAGTCAGTAAAATAAGCTAAAAGCTCTTTCTGAAAAGACTGTTACCAAACATGTATTTTAGCTTATAAGCCATAAGACAAAAGCTAAAAGCTAGTTTTTTGGCTTGCCAAACAGACCCTTAGTACAAGGGGTACTTGACCCAAACACCAAAAGTAACACTAGTTGACAATCATACGGTAAAAGAAATCAAATCCTATCCAAAGATACAATATTGCAGTCTTTTCCTCAATTTTTTCTCGCCGTTAACCACTTCCAAGAAATCATCCTAATTCCTTCAAAAACTTCGTCAATTTCCACCACTTTAGATGAAAAAATTGAATAATTTCTTACTCTCCAAAAGGACCACACAACTGCATGTCACACTAAAAAGAGCCCATTGAGTCGCTTTCCATTTGTATTGCCAAAACAAAACGATTGTAACACCGCAAAAAGATCACAAGACACCACCGAGGTAAAGCCGAACCAGTTAAAAATCTTATTGTGATAGCAAAAGACATTTCCCAAAAATATGTCTCTCACTCTCCATCACATCCGAACATTGTATTTTTTTCATCAACAATCAATACTAACAATCAATTTTATTTGATTCTTTACCATTTATATTTGTCATTTTCTCTCTACAAGGGTTGTCATAAATTTTTAATACTGTGTCTCAAATCTGAAAATTTTTTTTCCTACCCCAACAATTATACCTTTACCCCAACAAATAATTTTTCCTTCCAACTCTACCCTTTTTAATCATTTGACTTCACCCCTACATTTTTTTTCCACACAAAAAATTTATGATAGCCAAATTTCAAATCGGAATACTTAGATAAAGTTTTCCGGAAGATTACAATTCCTAACCAAAATGAGTTTTAAACCGGAAAACTAAAAAAAAAAAAAAAGAATTCCAGGAGATTAGCCACGATTTAACCGTGGCTAAACTACAAATCTGGAAAATTGAAAATGCAATTTTAAGAACAGTAACAACGAACCCCATTAATCTTATTAGTCCAAACTATTGAAGGTTACCATATTCAGAAATCTTAAACCTGCTCATGAAATTACTACTCTTAACAATAATTTGCAGTATCATTTTCCTCTTGAAAGTTAAACCAACACATCTTTGTTGTTGAAACCAAGAAGCACCACCTTCCAAACTTGAGATCTGGGTGTCTCTCTCCAATCAAGGCGCGTGCTTAGCGATGATCCAGAGTTAAATTGAGGGAAGAAATTGGAAATGGGTGAAGGGAGTGGGAAGTGAAAATTCATGAATTGGTATCACAGAGATAGCGGATTTGGATTTAATAAATTGGTGTTGCGGTGTTGCCTTGTTTATTGAATTAAATGGTATCAAAATTCATGAATAGCAACCAAAGATTTGATACTGACGTACTTGTCGATGGGTACTACTATCAAAAGACTTTCAAATATTGATTTCGTAGCAACCATGTATGCACCACTACTATTGAACACTCACGCTGGGAATTCCAGATTTTTTGTCTTCTCGGTTACAACCCTGCAATTGTAGTGGTGGTGGAATTATTGGTGGTTGTGTAGTGATGAAGGGTGATGATGTTGATGTTGTTTTGAAAGCTTGAGGATGTCAAAGGAGTCACGTGAAAAGTGTTCCGGTAATACAAGTATGATTCCAAAAATTGTTCCGGTAAAAGTAATACAAACCGGAACACTTTGTTTCGGTAAAAACAAGAATGATTCTAATAAAAATTTGCATACCAGAACACTTGAAAAAGTGTTCCGTAAAATTAACATACAAGCAAAACAAAAACTTACCGGAACAGTATTTGAAGGGGTATGATGGGAATATTTTAAATTATGTTGGAGTAAAATGATAAATGTTGGGGTAAAAAAAAAAATTTTCCTCAAATCTCATCAAACATCAAAAGGTTAATAAAAACCTTGCAAACACGGTGGCCTACAAAGTTGAAAAATGGAGTATAGTCAACTATCAACAGGCTAAGTAAGCCAACCAATCAAATTTGAAAACTGTGACATTTTTTGTGGAGAAATCATGCAACATATGGATATTCCAAAAATATCCCCTTTATTTGGATCCGATTAGGTGCAATTGTCACCGGTGACTACATGCTGGCATTGAGATCGACCCGTCCGATTAAAATTGGATGGTTTTTAATTTAAGGTAAAAAAATTTATATTTTAGAATATTAAAATAAAGTTAAAATATGAGCTGTTTGATGTTGATCGGATGACTCTGATTTAATGACTGCAGATTGACTACATATAAAATTGACGAAACCGAAACAATTTCTTACTAAATTTTAATTACCTTGCGGGCTCTAAATTACTAAAGTCACGTTCTCGTACGAATTGGAAGGTTAACACTAATTTATCACCACTTCATCCACTCTACTCGTCAATCTAACCACCGCCAACTATCACCACGAGTCTGTGACCACAACTTCAACCGTCACCGGTCGGACCACAGTGAAACACCACAATGGGATCTACTTAAAAAACATTTATGATTTTGTTTTTACTCATAGTCATAGATGTGTGTTATTTGTGTCACTTTCACATATGAATTGTTGATGTAAATTAGTCATATTATATGTGGTTGCAACTGCATAAACTAGCATTGACCATGATGATGACACAATCACAATTTGATACCTCAATAGTAATAATATTTATTACTAATATAGTCACAAAAATAAAAAGATCTATCTACCGATGGAAAAACTTTGATAAATCCCATGTGCACCACTCAATACCTCAGTCAACTTGCCTACTAATATTCAATGCATAATATGCAACATTCAATCCAAAAACAACAAAAACAAAATTCAAAGCATTCATCATTGTTTTCAAAGACTAAATTCATTGTTCTAATTTGGTAACAACTCATCATAACAACTAACATTTGTATTTACATGTTTATGTTTATAAATACCAAACATTTATGTCTCTCACTTCCTCACACACACAAACACTCTCTCTCTTACCCTCTTTCATAGTTTCTTTAGATTAGATTCAAGTTTAGATCTTTTAGTTTTATGTGAAAAAAAAACCTTGTATTGGTATGTGTGTTTTTTGATTTGTCTTTGTTTCTTTATAGTACTTCAATAAATTCCATTGGTTCTCTCATTCATATGCATTTTTGTTTTGGTTTTTGCAAAACAATTTATTGATAGAATAATGGGTTATTCTATATTCTATGTTGTTTTGTTTTTATCAATTGTTTGTGTTGGAATTTCATTGGCTTTTAACATAGAAGATCAAAAGAGAGACAAGATTGGTTGGTTACCAGGACAACCAAATATGAATGTTGAATTTGAACAGTATTCAGGTTATGTGACTGTGAATGAAAAGAGTGAAAGAGCATTGTTTTATTGGTTGATTGAAGCACCACTGAATCGTGGACCTAATTCTAGGCCACTAGTTTTATGGCTTAATGGTGGTCCTGGTTGTTCTTCCATTGCTTATGGTGCTTCTGAAGAAATTGGTCCTTTTCATATTAAGTCTGATGGCAAAACACTTTTCTTGAATCCTTATGCTTGGAATAATTGTAAGTTAATTCTATGAGATTCAGAACTTTGTCGTTTCGATTCGTTAAAAAAATAACCACTTTCTCAGCCTTTTTGGTTTAGTAATTTTTACTATTAATTTGGATGTTGCAGTGGCAAATTTATTGTTCCTTGATTCTCCTGCTGGTGTTGGTTTTTCTTATTGTAATAAATCAACAGATCTGTATACATTTGGTGACAAAAAAACAGGTAATGTAAGTTTGTAACTATGAAGCACCGACACATGACACTGACATGTTCACACTGGTAATAATTTGAGAAAATTGAATAATTGAATTGAATTTAACCGCATATGTCGGTGTTGTGTCAGTGCTACTTAGTTTTTGTTTTGTTTTGGCAGTAAGATTTGACTTGTTAATATGTATCTAAGATCTGAGTTTTCTGAATGTGCAGCTGAGGATGCATATATTTTTCTAGTTAATTGGTTTGAAAGATTTCCTCAGTATAAGCATAGAGAATTCTACATTGCTGGGGAAAGTTATGCAGGTGAATCTATATTTGATAATTGAATTATCAGTTTTTCACTTATCAATGGAGTGGTTTATACAAGAATCATTCAATTTCTTAAAAATTAAATTAAATGGTTTTCAGGTCATTATGTTCCTCAGTTGGCTCAGCTTGTTTACCGGAGAAATAAAGGAATCAATAATCCAGATATCAATTTTAAGGGATTTCTGGTAAGACTGTTAGGTTCACGCTTTAATCTTTTATGTTAACATAGACAAGACTAGGATCGTTCATGATTCGGTTCAAGAAGAAAACTGAAGCGAACCGAACTGCGAAAAATCCTCTATGCATATCAGTTATCACAAGACAGTGACGACACAACTACCTTATGCTAATCATGTATATTCTGTGATTGGTGGCACAGGTTGGAAATGGTGTTACTGATGATTATCATGATTATGTTGGGACATTTGAGTACTGGTGGACACATGGTTTGATTTCAGATTCAACATATAGGAATCTAAGAATTGCATGTGACTTTGGATCATCTCAGCATCCATCAGTGCAATGTATGCAGGCTACTAGACTTGCAGTTGCTGAGCAAGGAAACATTGACCCATATAGCATTTATACACTGCCTTGTAACAATACCGGATCGCTCGGACGCAGCTTGAACGGTCGTTATGTAAGCCTAGATGCTATCAGCTCATTGAATGGTTTAAACTATAAACTATTTTGCGAATGCATTCGATTGTTTTTAACTCCTTTTGATCTTCTAAAATGACACAGCCATGGATGTCTAGAGCGTATGATCCGTGTACCGAAAGGTATTCTGATTTGTATTACAATCGTCCGGAAGTTCAAAAGGCACTTCATGCCAATGTAACTGGTATTCCATATATATGGAAGACATGCAGGTATATTAATATTTAAGATGTTCTATTGAGGTCTATAATTCTATAAGAATTTGGGTTTAAAAGATGTTTTTTTTTCCCCTTGACAGTGATGTTGTTGGGAATTATTGGACTGATTCTCCACTGTCTATGCTTCCTATATATCGAGAACTTATTAATGCCGGTCTAAAGATATGGGTATTCAGGTACCAACCTTAACTAGCTACTTCCTCTAATCTTAAATATAAACAAAAAGGTATATGTATTCGGTCCTAATTCACATGTATCTTTTTGCTTATATTTAAGATGGGATGCAGTATTTTCTTTTTGACTCCTCTAAAGAGAAAATTCACTCTAGACAATAATTCAACTTTTAATTAATACATCCATGGTGCATGTGATATCACCTATTGGTTGATTTGATTGACATGTCTTACATTGTCCTCTAATGTGAATTGCTTACTTTAAAAGAGTCAAATCCCATTACTTTTGTTGTGTTTATTCTTAATTCTTAAATAATATACTTATCTTTATTTCAACTTTTCAACCAGTGTGCCAAAATAAAGTAATATCTTTGTTCCTTTTAATCATTTGTGTGTTTCTTAACATCTTTTCAATTCAACAATCTCATCCATATCATATTTCTATAAATGCTCATTGACATTATTGAGGCTCAACAAAATTGCTCTTCAATGTGTACTGCGCAGATTAATTACTATGCACCGACAACTTACAACTTTTTTCACACATACCTCCAATCAAATCACATTATAATGTTACTTTGTTAGATTAGTTTCTAAATCATCTCGACAGATATCTACATGCTGAAATGTGATTAGATGCACATATAAATTCCTTTTACACTGACGGTGGATACAAATTAAATCCTATTCTGTAATCTAGAATTGGAACCCTTCTTAAACTTCATATTTTGGCTGCAGTGGAGACACCGATGCTGTAGTTCCCGTCGCCGCAACTCGATACTCTATTGATGCCTTGAAGCTTCCAACCATCATCAACTGGTACCCTTGGTATGACAGTGGCAAGGTTAGTAGTGCTAACTTCTATGAATAACAACTTCTCAACAGACACTATCTGTTGTGATTTTTCTATCATCTCATTATCTGTCAGTGTTAGGCTGTTAACTGATATAATTTGTTCTTGTGTGAAGGTTGGTGGATGGAGTCAAGTTTATAAAGGGCTCACATTGGTTACAGTAAGAGGTGCAGGACACGAGGTTCCTCTTCATAAGCCTCGCGAAGCATTTATTCTTTTTAGATCATTCTTGGAGAACAAGTACATGCCATCAAGCTAATGGGAAGCATTTGTTCTTTTTCACTTCAAGTATAGAACCAAAAAAGTACCCTACATTCTTAAGAATACCTTCAATATTCATATACATGGAACAGGCCGAGACAGAATAAGGAATGCATTTCTCATGAGTTCCATCTTGCCTCTCTGCCTGGAAATTTAATTCGATAAATGTACCAATAGCAGTGGTAGCTCTTCTATTTTTATTTGTTATTGAAATTGTGATTATTTTTATGAAAAGTGTTATTCTTTAGTATATAATATTCAATATGCAAGATTAATGTGATATCTTGTGTAGAAAACTGTTCTCATAAATGAAAAGTTCAAACTTTGAATTTAGCTTCTGAATGCCAATCATTAGTGCTCACCTTTCTTTTAATGTGATATTACTTCACACATTGACATAGCTCCTGAATTTGTTCTTTTCATGTTTTATAGATTTGTCTTTCTGCCTTATAATTAAAATTTGCATAGAAATGAAAATTATTACTTATAAGACCCCTTTTGAGAACGTATAATAGTATAAAGTGTATGGAAGGGATTAAACAAGAGTGAAGATCAATTTTAGTAATTGAGAAAAACTGTGAGACTTAATTTGATTTTTGCAAGAAGAAAAACCGGATAACATACAAAACCCATTACTAACATATTATTTGCTTGCTCCTACCTTGGCTGCTGCACAGAGACCTGTCATTGGTTGTGCGCCACTGCTGCAAAAACGCAGCTGCTAACTGGTGCAATTTTCCTCAACAATTTCCCACAAGTGGACATTCCTGCTATGCCAACAACTCCATAACAGCAGACACAAATTGCTACACTGGTTGTGCAATAAGGAGGCTGCAAACCTGAAGTAAAAAAATCTCAGTCATTTGCAACAAGGATAACAGGTTCTATTAGGTCCCAGAACAAAGCCACGACATTGAGCATTCCACACCTTTTTGTCGCAGCCGAGACCTTGTAAGAAGGCAATTCGTCAACCTTCGCCAGACAAAATTCATAATCGTTGCTGGCAATTCCAACTTCCAAACAGTAGGCCAATCACCACTGACCTTAAACTCAGAGCTATCAATCATGTTATGTATGCCCAAATAATATGCGCTTTTGAGTGAAAACCGTGCTTTAGGATCTGGCCACGATATGATTCATCTTCTTGAACTGCAGGGATCAATGGTGTTTGTAGCACTGCATCAGCTTTCAGCATCCTCTTTACTAAATAGACTGCAGACCAGCTGCTGATCTCACATCTTCGAATCAGGATACTACAAATCCTTCTCCAACAGCTCATGGTTCAACAGGAAAATATTTGGTTCGAGTAAAAGAGCATGTTAGTAACATTACTTCCCTTCTCATAAGAAAATATTTAGATATGAAGCACACACCACATGCAAGGTTAGGAAAACTATCAACCACATTGAAAGTTTAGGATGAAATTTACGTATAACCTAATCAATGAGAGAATCTCAGACTTAAAGTCAAATCACAACATGTGTGAATGGGATGTACAACCATATGTGTCAAGCAATCTGTACTTGGTAACATTACTTGTTGAGTTAAGATTATTTTTGTTCTTCTGAGAAAATCAATGAGAACCAATTTGGTTCCTCAAGACAATAAAAGCAACTTTTAGCCATTGAGGAAAAAAAAAAGACAACTTAGTCCTTAATCCATCATCAGAAAAGAGATAATTAGATCAGTCACAATAATTGGTAAAAAACAACTTTTGTTCATCGATGATAATTAAAATAAACAATTTAGTCCCTACAAGAAGAACATGGGGACATACTTGATACTTTGCACTTTAGCAAAGAACCTTTGGAATGTATGATGAAAGCGACTAGCACGCACTGGTTTTCTGTCAACGAAGCAGGTCGTGTCTGCTGAATGAGAACCTTTGGAATCTGTTGCAGCAAGCTCAGAATGAGACACTCACTGCTGGAAGCTTTGGAGTGGGATGTAGAGTTGGAATTGGAGTATGTTAAATTTGAAACAGATGCACTTGAGGTGATCAATGGATTGAACTCATTGAAGTCTACAAATAATGATTTATCAGAATTTGGTGCTTTAATAAAGAGTGCAAGGCTATTCTCGTCCAAAATACAAACTATGATGTTATTTTTATCCGGAGACAAGCGTAGTTCCTCATTCCATGGTAAGAGTGGCTACATCTTTGTCCAGTCCTCATATTTTTGATAATGTATCATCTTGTATCTCGACAATTCAATAAATACAATCTTATATTTTGATGTTTAAATAATACAATCTTATTAAACTAGAGAGGGACAAAGTGATTATCATTTTTAAGTAGGTTTGTAATGACTACTATTTGTTTGCAATGATTTTAAAACCAAATTTTTTCAAAGTTGACTCGAGTCAAGTGAATATATTCATGTTAGGTGAAATGAAATATATGGTTGATTGCAATTGCATAAAGTGGCATTGAGCATACATGACGACAACGCAATCACAATGTGAAACCTCAATAATGATGTTATTAATATTATACTCCAAAAAGTAAAAGGAAAAAAATCTATCTTTGCCTCAAAGATGGAAACTTTGAGAAATCCCATTCCCTTGTGCACCACTATAATAATATACAATGCATAAACAACAATTAATCCATAAAAAGCAAAGAAAATTCAGCATTGATGATTAGATCATTTGCATGGTGCTATTTGATTTTGAAGCACAAACACAAACATCATTAACGAGTAACGACACTAACTAAAACACATCGTCATTAGTAGTGACAAAGTGAAGAGTCAGTCCTACATAGATAGTGCTAACTACAACTGGAAAAAGATTCCTTGCTATTACAGCAGCATGCTGTAACACGCAGTAATCAATGGCTGATATGATTTTAACAAAAAAGACAGTTTTTAATTTAAACCGTCCGATCTCAGATTGATGGTCGAGATTGAAAACAGTGTGAAACTGCATGTATTCACTACAATAGTGAATCTTAATCCCTAACAACCCACTATAACAAATATTTGTACTTTCTTGATTATAAATTATAAATACCACAATTTTAAGTACCTCACTTACTCACTCATTCATTTTCCCTCTCAAATGTTTTTCAACTAAAAAGGGTAGGAAACCAAGAAATATATATTTTAAATTTTTTACTTTGTTTTGGTTTTTGCAAAACTATTGGTTGATATGAGTTATTCCATTTCAATATTCTATGTTGTTTTGTTTTTGTCCATTTTCTGTGTGGAAATTTCATTGGCTTCTAACATAGAAGATACAAAAAGAGACAAGATTGAGAAGAGAGGAAGAGCATTGTTTTATTGGTTGATTGAAGCACCACTGAGTCGTGAACCCGATTCAAGGCCACTGGTTTTATGGCTTAATGGTGGTCCTGGTTGTTCTTCTATTGCGTATGGTGCTTCCGAAGAAATTGGCCCTTTTTGTATTAGGCCTCATGGCAAGTCACTTTACTTGAATCCTTATGCTTGGAACAATTGTAAGTCAAATGTTCATAATTCGGTTCAGGAAGAAAACTGAAGTGAACCGAACTGAACCGCAAAAAAATCTCCATGCTTATCACACAAGTCACAACTAACCCAACTACCTTACAATAATCATATTCTGTGATTGGTGGCATAGGTTGGAAATGGTGTGATTGATGATTATCATGATTATGTTGGGACATTTGAGTACTGGTGGACACATGGTTTGATTTCAGATTCCGCATATAGGATGCTAAACACTGGCTGTGATTTTACGTCCATTCAGCATCCATCTGTACAATGTTTGCAGGCTCTTACAGTTGCATAGGCTGAGCAGGGAAACATTGATGGATACAGCATTAATTGTGAATAAGGAGTTGACTTGTCCTCTTAATTATAATTATTAGTTTGTTTCTAGAATAAGGAAAACAAATCAAATATTGATTTGTTCTCATTAAATGTAATTATTTAGTGTAATTACCTGTATAACCTTGTAACCTCTATATATACAAGAAATAACAATGAGAAAGGCATCAAGCCAATAATTCTTGACATGGTATCAGAGTCAGAACGAAAAATTTTAACACTTTCATGAAATTGAGTTTCAACATATGTCAGAAATTTCTTAAACATAGAAAACACTTCAGATTTAGCGCGAAGAAAATATATCCAAGTAAACCGACTATAATCATCAATAAATGTGACAAAATATTTATAGCGAGCATGAGAAACTACTGGAGACATACCCCATACATCACTATGAATCATCTGAAAACAAGTGGAAGCACGATAAGCACCAGACGGAAAAGGTAGTGTTTTACTTTTAGCCAATTTGCAAACAGAACATGAAAGAGATGCATTAGAAACAATATTTTTATTGCCCAACAAACGATTTTTAAATAAATGAGATAAAACAACAGAGTTTGGATGACCCAATTTCCTATGCCAATCCTCATAAGAATTCAAAACATTATTACAAGCAAAAGATAAATGACTAGAAATAAACTGGAGTGGAAACAGTCTTCCCACTTTAGGCCCCTTCGCGATCACCTTCCCCGACACCTGTTCCTGCACAAGACAACCATCACGAGAAAAATTAACATTACAATTTTTATCCACCAATTGACCAACAGATAATAAATTGGAAGCAAGTCCAGGCGATACAAGCACATCTCGAAAATCGGAGTTAAGGTCACCAACATTAGTGATAGACAGGGCATTGCCATCAGCAATTTGAATATTCTGATTACCATGATAAGAATGTAAATTGTGCAAGTATTCAGAAGATCCTGTCATGTGATTGGATGCACCAGAATCAAGAAACCATGGGCGAGAAACATTAGAAGACTTACCCTGAATTCCCAAGGCTGAAAGAGCAGAAAGTACCGTTTGTTGGATTATTTCAGACTGTAAAGCACCATCAGTAGGTGTACTGGTGATGGAAGGACCAACTGCAGAGCTTGTAGAGGCATGAAAAGCTTGCACCGGACGTTGTGTTCGTCGTGGAGGACGAATAGGGCAATCAAAGATAATATGGTCCCGCTTCTTGCAATAATTACAAAACTTTTTACTGCAACCACTAGCAAAATGTCCAAATTGTTTGCAAGAGAAACATTGGATATGTCAAAGATCACGACCGTTACCTCTACTTTGAGCAGCATATGCAACCGTAACGGGCTCGGAAATGACAGAATCATGAGACATTATTTCTTGAGTAGCAAGACGTTGTTCCTCTCGGAGAAGTTCACCAACACATGTATCTAAAGAAGGAAGAGGGTTCCTATTCAGCAAAGCACCTCTAACAACCTCAAATTCTGGACGGAGCTTCATGAGAAATTGATCGCGCCTACTAGTATTGTAGACCTCTTGGACAACCGCAAGAGAACTCTTGGGGACCTTAGCATGTATATTTGCAGAGTGTTCTGTCCACAAATTCAGAAACCCAGAATAATACTCTTGAACAGACATATTACCTTGTTTGTAATTGGCTATCTCTTGCTCCAACTGAAAACGTTTGGCATCATTATTTTGGTCATAGATACGCTTCAAGTAGTTCCACATCTCTTGAGCAGTAGAAAAAGCTCGCAAATTATTAATCATCTGAGGATCAATAGTACTGAGAATCCAAGTGATAATTTTTGCATCTTTGATTTCCCATTCATCTAAATCAGTTGTCTCTAATGGTGCCATAGAGACATCATCCAAGTGACTCCATAATCCCTCTCTTTTGACATACATTCTAAATTGAAATTCCCAAGCAGGATAATTTTTGCCGGTAAAACGGACACAAAAATTATTTTTTTCGTTCATAGAAGCCATGAAAACAATACTACAATAGTGAAGGTAAAAAGGGAACCTTGAAAATTCCAACAATATCACAAGCAGGAGCTTAGGAGAAAACAACACAAGCAGAACACTGTAGCAATGCGGTACTGCAGCAACACGACACTGTAGCATCGCGGTACTGTAGCGAACGCGACACTGTAGCAATCGCGACACTGTAGCAGCAAACAAAACAGACGTGTGCGATTAGAGTGCACGAAAAAGAATCCCAAATCGAAGCCGAGAAATTGTGAACAAAACGAATCACACCAGGATGTGATTTTACGACGACGGTGGAGAGCAAAGGCGACAACAAAAAGCGAAACGGCAGAAACAATTTCAAGAGCGAACCAGTGGGGTGTCGCTGAATAAAGCCAAGATTAACGTAAAAACTCACAAATTGGATCGAAACCCTTCACATACTTCTTTGACTGCCTCATCGTCTAGTATATCTATTCCTACTTGTTACTCACAGGCTGTTAAAGATGTGCGTTGGATAAAAGCAATGAATGAAGAGCTTCAAGCTCTTCAAGAGAATTTTACATGGGATATTGTCTCTTGTCCTCCTGATGTCAAACCCATAGGTTGCAAATGGGTGTATTCTGTGAAATTGAATTCTGATGGTTCCCTTAACCGTTACAAGGCTCGTTTGGTTGCTTTAGGAAACAAGCAGGAATATGGAATTGATTATGATGAGACATTTGCACCGGTTGCCAAGATGACAACTGTTCGCACGGTAATCTCTATAGCTGCTTCTAGTGGATGGTCTCTTCATCAAATGGATGTGAAGAATGCTTTTCTACATGGTGACTTAATAGAAGATATTTATATGACTCCGCCACAAGGTCTATTCTCTTCATCTAAAGGTGTCTGTAAGCTCAAACGTTCCTTATATAGTTTGAAACAGGCGCCTAGAGCATGGTATGAGAAATTTCGCTCCACTCTCCTTGGGTTCTCCTTTACTCAAAGTCAATATGATTCCTCTTTATTTATTCATAGCACATCTGCGGGTATCGTTCTTCTTCTTTTGTATGTTGACGATATGGTTATTATCGGTTCTGATCTTGCTTCCATTCAGCGACTTAAGCAACAATTACAGTCCGCATTTCACATGAAAGATCTTGGTACCCTACATTATTTTCTTGGTCTTGAAGTTCATTCTACATCTAAAGGAATTCTTCTCCATCAACATAAGTATGCCACCGATTTGATTTCTATGGCTGGTCTCGAATCAGCTAATCCGGTGGATACCCCTCTGAGATTAATGTTAAATATCATCGTGATGGTGGTGATCTCTTGCCTGATCCTTTATTGTATCGACAACTTGTGGGTAGCCTTAATTACTTGACTATTACTCGTCCTGATATATCTTTTGCTGTTCAGCAAGTCAGTCAGTTCATGCATTCTCCTCGACATCTTCATTTAGCAGTGGTTCGTCGTATCATTCGATATTTGAAAGGCACCTCTCATCGTGGTCTCTTCTTTCCCACCGGAATCACTCCTAAATTGAGTGCTTATAGCGATGCCGATTGGGCAGGGTGTCCTGACACTCGTCGATCTGTCACTGGTTGGTGCATGTTTCTCGGTTCATCGTTGATCTCATGGAAGAGTAAGAAGCAAGCAAGAGTTTCTAAATCCTCTACTGAATCTGAGTATCGCGCCATGTCTGCTGCATGCTCGGAAATTATTTGGTTACGTGGTCTTTTGGCTGAACTTGGATTTCCGCAAACTGAGCCTACATCACTTTATGCCGACAATACAAGTGCCATCCAGATTGTTGCAAATACTGTCTTTCATGAACGCACAAAACATATCGAAGTTGATTGTCATTCCATTCGTGATGCCTATGATGACCGACTTATAGCACTTCCTCATGTCAGTACTCAGTTCCAAGTTGCAGATATTCTTACCAAAGCTGTTCCGCGTCCACGCCATCAGTTTCTTGTTAGCAAATTGATGCTCATTGACCAGCCGCATCAATTTGAGGGGGGATGTGAATAAGGAGTTGACTTGTCCTCTTAATTATAATTATTAGTTTGTTTCTAGAATAAGAAAAACAAATCAAATATTGATTTGTTCTCATTAAATGTAATTATTTAGTATAATTACCTGTATAACCTTGTAACCTCTATATATACAAGAAATAGCAATGAGAAAGGCATCAAGCCAATAATTCTTGACATTAATACACCGCTTTGTAATGATACTGCGTCACTCAAAAGTGACTTGAATCGTCGTTATGTAAGCCTAATATGCTTTCAACTCATTCACCTTTCTTACAAAAACCGTAACATATATTAGTAGAAGTGGTTTGATGATTATTTTTTTCTTATTTTCTTTTCCTCTCCCTTCAGCCATGGATGTATAGAGCATATGATCCTTGTGCTACAAGGTATTCTGATATGTATTTCAATCGTCCAGAAGTTCAGAAGGCACTTGATGCCAATGTAACTGGGATTCCATATGCATGGAAGGCATGCAGGTATGTGATTTTGATTTAATAAGTTGACATTTAACATGTTCTATTGAAGTCTCTATGATTCTATCATAATTTTGAATTGAAAGGTTTTTTTTCTTCTTCTTGACAGTGATGTTGTGTGGAATTATTGGACTGATTCCCCATTGTCCATGCTTCCTATATATCAAGAACTTATTAATGCCGATCTACGGATATGGGTCTACAGGTACCAACTTTAATCTTTCACCTTTAAATATAAATAAAAAGGTACACGTATTTGATCTAAATTTAGACCAAATACATCGTACCTTTTTGTTTATATTTAAGAAGGGAGTGTCACTTTCAATTCAACAATCTCATCCATTTCATATTCTGTAATCTAGAATAGGAACTCTTCTTAACTTTGATATTTTGGCTGTAGTGGAGACACTGATGCTGTAATTCCACCGACTGCAACTAGATATTCTATTGGTGCCTTGAAGCTACCAACCATAATCAATTGGTACCCTTGGTATGATAATGGTAAGGTTGGTGCTAACTTCTAAATTTTTTGTAAAAATGAGTTACGCGAATATAAAAATCTTATATTGTATCAGAACTTATCCATTCGAACAACTCACCAAATTATCTACGCACAAATTGAAATAAGGCCTGAATTGTTTTTATAAAGAGCGACACATTTCACCTTAAATGCAGATTTTGTAAGGATTAGTTCGACTCATTATATGATAATTTGGTCTTTTGTTCAGGTTTGTGGATGGAGTCAAGTTTATAAAGGGTTAACATTGGTGACAGTAAGAGATGCTGGACATGAGGTTCCTCTTCATAAGCCTCGTGAGGCATTTATTCTTTTTAGATCATTCTTGGAGAACAAGTATATGCCATCATCAAGTTAGAAGAACAATGAAAGTACCTCACATTCTTAAGAAGAATAACTTAAATATTCATATACATGGAACAGATTGAGACAGAATAAGGAATGCATTCCTCATGAGTTCCATCTTGCCTCTCTACCTGGAAATTTAATTCGATAAATGTACCAATAGCAGTTGTAGCTCTTCTATTTTTATTTGTTATTGAAAATGTGATTCTTTTTATGAAAAGTGCTATTCTTTAGTATATAATGTTCCCTATGCAAGATTAATGTGATGTCTTGTGTAAAAATTTGTTCTCATAAATGAAAGTTCAAACTTTGAATTAGCTTCGGGTTGCGATTCACCAAATGAGAACTGGTGCAGCATTTGGAAGCTGCAGGAGCCACCAAAAGTTAGGAACATTTTATGGAGATTATGTCAAAATTGTCTCCCAACTTGTATTAGATTAAAGGAGAAAGATGCTCAGTGTGATCGAACCTGTGCTATATGTAGAATTCATGATGAAAGAAACTAGCACGCACCGGTTTTCTGTCAATGGAGTAGGTTGTGTCTGCAGAATGAGAACCTTGGGAATCTGTTGCAGCAAACTCTGAGTAGTGCAATACATATTCGCGATATTTTTTTCCTGCGCCGCAGCAAACTGGCTGTCTCATATGGTAGTTAAATTAACCATGACTTGGTGGAGCATTTGGATTAGTAGAAACCAAAAAGGGTGGAATGCTGTCCATGAAGATTCAGCGAGCATAACTAGTAGAGCTAGAGTTCAGATTGAGCTTCAGGGAATGTGAGACACTCACACTGTTGGAAGCTTCTGAGACAAGCGTAGTTGTTCATTCCATAGCAAGAGTGGCTACATCTCTGTCTAGTCCCCATATTTTTGATAATGTATCATCTTGTATATCGATTTTTGATTCAACAATATGAGCATATTCTAGTCACAAAAAGAAAACAAACACATGCATGTGCATGATATTGAACCGGGAAATGACCGTTTATCATTGAAAATTTTGATATTGAATACACAGTCTTTTGATTTTTTGTGTATTTTTAAAATATGCGTAAATCAAACAAAATAAAAAGCCAAAGATATCAGATAAATATTTATATTTTGATGTTGAAATAATACAACCTTATTAAATTAGAGTGCCAAAGTGATTGTTATTTTAAGTAGGTTGGTAATGACTACTATTTGTTTGCGATGATTTTGAAACCAAATTTTTCCAAAGTTGACTTGAGTCAAGTTAACCAAAATTTTCCAAAGTTGATTTGAGTCAAGTTAATATATTCATGTTGTTAGGCGAAATGAAATTGAAACTATCAATTACATAAAGTGGCATATATTGAGCATGATATTAATATTATACTCCAAAAAGTAAAAAAAAAATCTATCTTTGCGACTTTGCCTCAAAGATGGAAACTTTGAGAAAAGAAAACCCATTCCCATGTGCACCATTAATTTTTCTCTTTAAACTCCAAGTTTCTTCCGGCCCCCTTGAAATTCCCATTTTGCCCTCATATTTTTTGGAAAACGTTTTTCAAAATTCATATTTTTTCAGAATCAATTTTTCAAAATAGACTAAAATGTCTTTAGCAAAAAAAAAAAAAAAGACTAAAATGTAGTTTTCAGATCTATCTTTTTTCATTCACATTCCACTGTTTTAGATTCTATTTTCCAAAAATTCGATTATTTCGGAACGCAGAATTCAAATTTCCTTTGGAAAACATTTTTCAAAGTGATTTTGGAAAACGTTTTTCGAAATCCTGTTATCTGTGATCAGAACCGCAAATTAGCTGTTCTAACATGATTTTTCATCCGTCTCAATCATTTTTTTAGCAAATCAAATGTACTCAATAATAAAAAAAATTAAAAAGGTTGAAATACATAAAAAGTAGCATACAATAAAAGGTGTATAACATGATGTTTATTTGCAAGTGTATATAACCGATTACATATATCCATCAACACGATTATATTTTGGAGATTGATTAGTGTTAAAAACAGGATAAAAAATGATTGAGAGTGATGAAAAATCAAGTTAGACCAATAAATTTGCGGTTTTGATCACCGATACAGATTTCGGAAAACATTTTCCAAAATCACTTTGGAAAATGTTTTTCAAAGCAATTTCAGATTGCGCATTCCAAAATATTTGAATTTTCAGAAAACATTTTCCGAAATAGTTAACTTTTTGGAAGATAGTATCCGAAATACTGTAATGTGAATGAAAAAAATAGATCTAAAAATTACATTTAAGTCTATTTCGAAAAATAGATTCCAAAAAAAATATAAGTTTTGGAAAACAGTTTCCAAAAACTAGGATAAAATTGGAATTGCAAGGGCCGGAAGAAACACTGGGTGCAAAGAGAAAAATTCAACAAATGTTTGTACTTTGTTGATTATAAATACCACAGTCTTAAGTACCTCACTTCCTCACTCATTCATTTTCCCTCTAAAATGTTTTTCAACTAAAAAGGGTAGGAAACCAATAATTATATTTTACAATTTTTACTTTGTTTTGGTTTTTGCAAAACTATTGGTTGATATGAGTTATTCCATTTCCATATTCTATGTTGTTTTGTTTTTGTCCATTTTCTGTGTGGAAATTTCATTGGCTTCTAACATAGAAGATCAAAAAAGAGACAAGATTGGTTGGTTACCAGGACAACCAAAGAATGTTGGGTTTGAACAGTATTCAGGTTATGTGACTGTGAATGAGAAGAGAGGAAGAGCATTGTTTTATTGGTTGATTGAAGCACCACTGAGTCGTGAACCCGATTCAAGGCCACTGGTTTTATGGCTTAATGGCGGTCCTGGTTGTTCTTCTATTGCTTATGGCGCTTCCGAAGAAATTGGCCCTTTTCGTATTAGGCCTCATGGCAAGTCACTTTACTTGAATCCTTATGCTTGGAACAATTGTAAGTCAAATTTTTATCTAGTGAGAATTAGTCTGGTCCTTGTTACTTCGATTCGTCTGAATTGAAAATAATGTTTTTAACGTTTCGTTATTTTGGATGTCACAGTGGCAAACTTACTATTCCTTGATTCTCCTGTTGGTGTTGGTTTTTCTTATTGTAATAAATCAGCAGATATGCACAAATTTGGTGACCAGAAAACAGGTAATGTAATTTTTGACTATGAAGCACAAACACTCGATATGACTGTGACACACCTACACTTGTAATAATTGAATATAACCATATGTGTCGCAATTTATGCTAAATAGTTTTATAGCAATGATATTTGACATTTTAATATGTATCCGGGGCCTCGAATTTTTTGGACTTTGCAGCTGAGGATGCATATATTTTTCTAGTTAATTGGTTTGAAAGATTTCCTCAGTATAAGAATAGAGAATTCTACATTGCCGGGGAAAGTTATGCAGGTGAATCTATATTTGATAATTGATATATCAGTTTTTCACTTATCAATGGAGTGGTTTATACAAGAATCATTCAATTTCTTAAAAATTAACTGGTTTTCTTCAGGTCATTATGTTCCTCAGTTAGCTCAACTTGTTTACCGGAGAAATAAAGGAATGAATAATCCAGTTATCAATTTTAAGGGATTTATGGTAAGATTGTTTGGTTCATGCCTTAATTTTTTATGTTAAGAGATAGACAAAACTAGGATCGTTCATGATTCGGTTCAGGAAGAATACTGAAGTGAACCGAACTTATCCGAATAAAAAGTGTCTATGTTTATCTCACAACACAACTACCCGATAATCATATTCATATATATTCTGTGATTGGTGGCGCAGGTTGGAAATGGTGTTACCGATGATTATCATGATTATGTTGGGACATTTGAGTACTGGTGGACACATGGTTTGATTTCAGATTCGACATATAGAATGCTAAACACCGACTGTGATTTTACGTCCATTCAGCATCCATCAGTACAATGTTGGCAGGCTCTTAAAGTTGCAGATACTGAGCAAGGAGACATTGATGAATACAGCATTAATACACCTCTTTGTAACGATACTGCATCGCTCAGAAATGGCTTGAATCGTCGTTATGTAAGCCTATATGCTTTCAACTCATTCACCTTGCTTACAAAAACCATATATATCGATCAGTAGTTGTTTGATGACTAGTTTTTCTTGTTTTCTTTTCCCATCCTTCAGCCATGGATGTATAGAGCATATGATCCATGTACTGAAAGGTATTCTGATGTGTATTTCAATCGTCCAGAAGTTCAGAAGGCACTTCATGCAAATGTAACTGGGATTCCATATGACTGGAAGGCATGCAGGTAGATTATTTTACTTTAATAAATTAATATTTAACATGTTCTATTGATGTCTATATAATTGTATCGTAATTTTGAATTGAAAGGTTTTTTCTGTTGTGATTAATTCATAATTAGCTAAGTTTAGTTACTTGTATGTGAAGGAATTGTTTTAGTTAGAAAATTTAAAAATTCTATTGAGTTAGTTACTATGTGTAGTGAAAGTAGATAGAGGTTGTTACAAGTTTGTTGGTAGCTTACACCACAAGTAACACCATATAAATAGTGATGTAATGTGCCATTAGTGCCCAATGATCAATACAATTCCTTCTTCCTTACTCTTTTTCATTCAATACAAAACTTTTGTGTGTGATAAGCTCAGGTTGCGCCTATCGAGCCTACCATGTCAAGAGCCTGTGTTGTACCTATCACGCTCATTTTCTGAGCATCTCTGCTGCGCGCGTTGTCAGCCTATCTTGAGCGAAGATAGTGCTTGAGTTCATCTGTTCTAACACTTTCTTCTTGTTGACAGTGGTATTGTTTGGAATTATTGGACTGATTCCCCATTGTCTATGCTTCCTATATATCAAGAACTTATTAATGCTGGTCTACGGATATGGGTATTCAGGTACCAACTTTAACATTTGACATTTAAATATCAATAAAAAGGTACACGTATTTGATCTAAATTTAGACCAAATACATGTACCTTTATGTATATATTTAAGACCGGAGTGTCACTTATCATGTTTTCAATTGAACAATCTCATCCATTTCATATTCTGTAATCTAGAATATAGGAACTCTTTTTGACTTTGATATTTTGGTTGTAGCGGAGACACTGATGCTGTAATTCCACTGACTGCAACTCGATATTCTATTGGTGCGTTGAAGCTACCGACCATAATCAATTGGTACCCTTGGTATGATAATGGCAAGGTTGGTGCTAACTTCTATAAATTTTGTAAGAATGAGGTACACGAATATAAAAATCTTATATTGTACCAGAACTTATCCCATTCGAACCATCGACCAAATTATCTACGCACAAAATGAAATAAGGTCTGAATTGTTTTTATCAAGAGTGACAGATTTCACCTCAAATGCAGATTTTGTAAAGATTAGTTAGATTAGAACCAATATAAAAACATAATAATCTGATTATATATGATAATTTGGTCTTTTGTTCAGGTTTGTGGATGGAGTCAAGTTTATAAAGGGTTAATATTGGTGACAGTAAGAGATGCTGGACATGAGGTTCCTCTTCATAAGCCTCGTGAGGCATTTGTTCTTTTTAGATCATTCTTGGAGAACAAGTATATGCCATCATCAAGTTAGAAGAACAATAAAAGTACCTCACATTCCTAAGAAGAATAACTTAAATATTCATATACATGGAACAGATTGAGACAGAATAAGGAATGCATTCCTCATGAGTTCCATCTTACCTCTCTGCATGCAAATTAAATTAGTATTTGATAAATTAGTAGCTCTTCTTTATATAGTTTTCACAATGCAAGATAATTTGTATGGATTTTTTCCATGTTATAAATGTGAGTTTGTTAATTATTATTTTTTCCTGAATTATTTCATTCGACCTAACACGAATCTATTCCTTTTGACTCAAGTCAACTTCGAATAAATTCGGTTTTAACATTAGCAAGTACATTTCACTCTAAGACAACTGACTACTTTAAAATATCACAAATCGTTCGTAAGATATTATTAAACCGGTGACTGTCACTTCATCAAAGAAACAAAAATCAGAATTTATTTTACTTCATTAATCACTTTATCTTGCTCTCTAATTCAATATTATGCACATGAGTGTCTATGTGCAGTACCATGTATTTTTTACATATATTTCACTCTCAAAATTGAGTAATATGTGTGGGGAAAAAGGGTTGGTGGACTGCTTTTACAAAATAGCTTTTTTGTTTTTGAATTTTAAATTCCAAACGGTAGAAGAAGGTGCTTTCTAATGTATATTTGTCATTGACGAATTAAAGTTGTAGTGGAACTTCTTTTTAAGAAACAAAAAGAAAAAGAATTAGGGTACCTTATGGAGCCTAGAATACACATCACACATAATATAACATTAAGATTAGATGAGACAGGATAAGAAAGAAAGAAAGAAAGAACATCCATATTATTCCATATACTATATATACTTATTCTATAATAACCAATAATATCAGATTCATGATCTTGCTTCACAAAGAAGTCCAAATGGGGTCCATATATAATCCAAAAACCAATAGCATCATTTGTAGTAGTTACCAAAATGACCATCAATGGTTCTTAATTCTTTGCTTGCCTTGTCTAAATGCATATGGAATTTATGCCTTTGCAAATTGTTCTATAACTCAAGATATATATGGATAAATAATATGTCAATCAAAACATTTACTTAGTAACTTGAAAAAAAGAACACTGAAAATCGATTAAGAGTCGCACATTAAATGAGATACGATCTAAACATATATTTCGTCACAATACAAGCCAATTTTTAGACTTAATCTAAATTTGAAGATGGTACCAGAGTCAGTACCTTCTAAAATTTTGACCAAAATAAAATTCTAAAAAAATAGCTAAGCAAGAAGGGCAAAATGGTCATTATGAAAGAAACAAACACTTCCTTAACAACTAAGAAGTACAATGTCATGATCATTCACTGATTTACACATACTTCAACTAAAGTTTCTGAATACACTCCCTTTTAAATAGACATAAAGAAGACACCAATAGATGAAAAAAAAAGAAGAGAAAACCTATAGAGAGAAATTAAGAGTGTGAGACATGTATAGGTTCAGCAACACAGTGATAGGGTTCTTAAACTTGTTAACACTATTAGCATCCATACCAATAATTGGAGCAGGATTATGGATGGCAAGAAGTAGCACAACTTGTGCAAATTTTCTTCAAACACCACTTCTTGTAATAGGTTTTATTGTACTTGTGATATCATTAGCTGGTTTCATTGGTGCTTGTTTTCATGTGGCATGTGCACTATGGTTATACTTGGTGATTATGTTGATCATAATAATAGCACTATTTGGTTTGACTATATTTGGTTTTGGTGTGACTAGTAAAGGTGGGGGTGTAGAAGTGCCTGGTAGATCTTATAGTGAATATCATCTTATGAATTATTCACCTTGGTTGAAGAAAAGAATAGAAAATCCTAAGTATTGGAATACTTTAAAGAATTGCATTTTGGGGTCTAAAACTTGTGACAAACTTGCATCTTGGACACCTTTGGATTATATGCAGAATGATATGTCTCCAATACAGGTATAAATTAATTAATTACAATTAATTTAAGTAAACAACTAGCTTAATCTCTTGCTTATTTTTTGTGTTAATCTCCTATTTTATTTTGTTCTAATTGTTTTTGACATGTGTGTATATATGTATGACAAATAAAATTCTCAAAGAAAGTTTGTGTTAATGAATTACAAAGGTAAATTAAAAAAAAAATGTTTAGATTTACGATGAAAGTTTTCGAATCTAAATCTTTTACGACTATTGTATGGTGCAATAGTACGTTCTTTAGATCTAATTGTTCTTACTACTGTGCAACGTAGCTTTAGGTGATATAAATTTTAGATTTTATATTATTATTTTTACTAGCTACTAATTCTAAATTTAAAAGAACCAAAGATTAGAGACAGACAGAGTAATTAATGAGAAATTTTCCACGTAGTAATTTTCTAGAAATATGTTACTACGACTAACTCTTCGAAAAAAATGTTACGATCGATGACTAAGGTTTCCAACTTTACAGTTACTCTAATTTTTAAAAGCCTAGCTAGGTGCAACAAAATAACAAAAATAAGTTGTTTTATAATGTGATAAGTTGTTTTTTTTATGTGAAATTGATTAATGCTAAGTCATAGTTGTGTTGGATTAATGTAGTCAGGATGTTGTAAGCCACCAACTGCTTGCAATTACAACATGGATTCAGTGATGCTAACACAAGATTCAGATTGTTACAAATGGAACAATGCACCAACATTGCTATGTTATGAGTGTGATTCATGCAAAGCTGGTGTACTTGAAGACATAAGGAGAAATTGGCATAAGCTATCAGTTCTCATTGTTTGCATGCTTGTTCTTCTTATAGGAATTTATTCAATTGGGTGTTGTGCTTTTAGAAATGCAAGAAGAGCTGAAACTGATTATCCATATGGTGAAAACCGGATGACCAAAGTTCGACCCAGATGGGATTACCATTGGTAAGTCCAATATAAAAAAAATGTTTGATTCGATCTTTAAAGTAAATTTATATGATCCGGTTTTTGAATTTTTAAATAGTACATATCATATCTTAAAATTAGATAAATATAGTTGTTTATGTGAGTATAAGTTGGTAGGGAGACTTTGCCATATCTAGGATCCGAGATTCGAATTTCAAACACTTCATATTTTACTCATCTTAAGAGCGAAATTTTAACCATTAAATGACTGTTATTTGCTTTTTACTACCATAGGTGGAGATGGTTGCATGACAGAAAAGAACAACTTTATTAGCTCATAAGCTCTCTACCATTCATGCTTGTGTTGGTGGCTGCTCCATGGATTGTGACAATTCACTAATTTCACAGTGTATGGTATTGGACATAGGAGGGTCTTAAGGCCATTGTTTCTACTTTCTAGTAACAACTTCCTAGTTGGCTTCTTTTTTGTACAAAACTTAATTTTACTTTATCTCAAATATCATATCAACAATTGCTTTATTTTGCCTTTTCTCATTTGTGGATGTTTTTCTAGTTTTCCAATTTAGTTAATTTAAATACATAAAGTTGGTAGATTGAACTGGAAAGAATAGAATACTCACCACGATAACCGAATAATTACTTAAGAATTACAGTAGAAAAAAAAACAATTCACGACCAATTTCAAGTGAAAATTGAGTTGGAAAGATAAATAAATATATAATTTGAACTATGTATAATTTGATACGTGGAACCCCTTCACAAGTGGTTTACTTCACGATTCTATAGTTCTTTGCAGCTAAGATAATGTATGATTACCGATCATTAGTTGATTCAGTGGTGATTGACGCTATACTTGGTAGGGAGGACCACAATTCGATCCCCCCAACTACGATCGGAAGGAGGCTGAAATCATTTAATGCCAGAACTGCCCCCGAACTAGATTAGGCGGTCAAGTGGATCGAATACTAGTGATAAAAACCCAAAAAAATTGACCTCTTCATGCCCCTTACCCCTGCAACTGTGATCGGGAATGGATTGAAACCACTTTGTGTCCCGTCTGAACCAGATTTAAAGTCCGGTGGGCCGGATACTAATGGTGGATAAAAAATCACCATCAGTCAGAGATTAATGAGTGTATATGATATATTGGCTAGAATTGCTTGATGTAATCACACCATGCAGTTTCACGTAGTTTCAAATCACAACTATTGATTAGAGATTGGACGATCCAAATTAAAATTTACCAAATTAACTATAATCAATCTTAATTATCAATTTTAGATCTGACGTTAATAACTGTAACCTGTATCCGCATGGCGTATTTATTGCATCAAATCCAGATCCATAATGACTTGTATATTTAAATTTTTGGGGAATGTTAACTTGTGCCCTTAAGGCACATGTTAAGAAAGCAAAAATAGAAATTATTAAATGCTAATTTGTGCATTTTAACTTTTGAAGCATTTAATTTTTTATATCATTAAATGTTGAGTTTCTATATCGGGATATCTTAACATGTGCCTTGAGAGCACATGTTAACAAGACCCTAAATTTTTTTGGTGTAAACTAATGAGAAAGTGCCAATTTCTTCGCAGCTAAGATAAACACGCCACAAATTATAAAGTCAGTATATAATCCATTATTATGTTGATTTTAAGATAATCTGCATACCTCAATGCTTAGTCATCTAATCACTTTCACCACCACAAATAAACATTGGTGTTGGCCGCTCGTGGACCCTCTAACACCGATAATGTATGTTGAAAAGGTTGTTCTTCACACTCTCATAGAATTTTTAGAAATGTGTATTCATTTCTGGTTAACTTTAAAATTTATGTTTTTGGTATAACTTTAAAATGGAAAAATCAATTAGCCTGATGACATAAATCTAGACGTTATGTACATTAAGAGTGAAATTTTATTTTCATCCTTCATGAATTTCTAATAGAATAATTCAGGTTGTGTAAAAAAAAAATAGAATAATTCAGGACAAAAATAAACTATTATTTTATTTTTGGTTTTCGGCAAAGGGGCATTAATCTAGACTTTGATTGAGATGGAAGTAAAGTCCGACAAAAAATTATTTTTACTAGAAATTGAACTTGAGTTCTTGTTCTTTTTGAATAATTCATTTTAGAGGAGCTCATTAACTACTTGAGTCTCATATTTTAGTTAAAAAGACAAATTTATTCATAATATAAAAATATTAAAAATTAATTTGAGTTGTTACGCCAAAGTTTAGATTTGGTCTAGTGTTGAGAAATAACATATATGAGGTCTTTGGTTCGACCCTCGTTTACAATATTTATAAAACAAAAAAAAAATGTTCACTAACATTAATTATGAATTTGCTGAAAAATAAGAGCATTTATAAAATGGTTTTTTGTGAAACTTTTGTCGTGAAACATAGTGAAGTTACATAACGCACATACAGACAGAGGCCACTGCAAAACAAAACAAAATCTGGAAACTCAATTCTCATTTATTTATTTTTCGTTTCATAATAATCATTTTTCTGGAAAATTCTAAAACAGAAAAAATAAATTTCATCTCTCTCTCTCTCTTCGTTTACCGTTGATTATTAAAATCTGAGCCGTTGATCTTTTTACCTCCGTTTTGATCTTTGATCGCTATCATGGAGGTCCGATCAAACCCCACCGCTGAAAATTCCTCCGACCAATCTCCGGCCAGTCGCCACCGTCGATCATCTCCCGCCTCATCCAAGAAACCTCTCGCTTCTCCTCTTCCTGTTGACACAACATCCGTTACTCAGAGGTTAACTTATTCCCTCAAATATTTCTATATTTAACAAAATTTTATTTGACTTTAATTTACGGATTCTGATTAGAATTTTTCTGATCCATGTATGAAATTTGATTCACATGTGTTTATTTTCACTCTTTTTTGTTTTAAGTTTTTGATATGGTTGAATTTTAAGTTTATATATTGAGCTTTTTCACATGTACAGCTTTTGATGGTTTTATATTCATTTATTTTTTTATGCAATTGCAGATTGCAGAAGGAATTAATGGCTCTCATGGTATGTATCTCTTTGCTTTAAGGTTCATCGTCGGTATTTAATTCATATACACTGTCGGTGTAGAGATGTTTTACACTGTCAATCAATCATATAATAACCGTCAGACACTAAAAATGTTTGATTTTAATCATAGTTACTTTTAAAGTTACACACATAATTTGTTGTGAATTGTTGATAGTGTAAAACTTTTTACAGCAATAGTGTATCAAAATTCAAAATTAAACTTCATTTAGTATTATTAATGAGCAACTCGAAAATTATGATCATTTTCATTTTTTGTAAAATTCTGAAGAGTGGATGGTGGTATCATATTTGAAAAAAGTTTCATAAGTGCAATTGCATTGGCAACCTTATTACCTATTATGAGAACTTGTGATGTTTGTATAAATTTCTTTTATTTGGATGCCAAATTTTATGCTTTTAAGCGTAACACCTTCGCAGAAATTAAAGATTTGAGAATTAGGACTAGTATAGATAGCTTTCTATTACTTCATTGTGGTTGATGCATGCTAAACCCATGGAATACTATGTTTAATGGCACCCTATTGGCTATATACTTTAGCACTTACAAGTTTTCCCAGTAGAACATTGAATTTATCGTCAAATTTATGATGTTGCGTCTGTTTTGTAAAACATTAGGTTGTGACTGCAGTTGTTTGTACTCGTGAAGCTTTACAATAATGAATAATAGTTAGTTTGATTGTAATAAAATGTGTTAGTAATAGTATTATCAGGACTAATTGAATTTATTACTGCTTTGTTGAAAGTTATGCTCATTACAGTATAAATGGAAATGGCTGTATTAGACAACTCACCCTTATATATCAAATTAGGGCAAACATCCTTGAATTTTGTGAACCCACCTCTCATGTACTTTTTTAAATCAGCTTCTATATTGGGTTGGGAAATCATGTGAAATATGTTTTGTTGGGTATCCTTATAAAAGAAACTAAGGTTATAGTTGCTTTCTTTATATTCACATTATAATTTGTTATCTTGTTCTCACAGAGATGACCACTCATTCTAAATTCTAAATGTTGATATTTACTTTTTCTGCAGATGAGTGGGGGAGATCTTGGAGTATCTGCTTTTCCTGTTGGTGAGAATATTTTTACCTGGGTTGGCACAATTGAAGGTGGTAAAGGAACTCTGTATGAGGGTTTATCTTATAAACTCTCCTTACGTTTTCCCACGGACTATCCTTTTAAACCACCCCAAGTGAAGTTTGAGACAACGTGCTTTCATCCAAATGTTGACCAGTTTGGCAACATATGTCTCGACATCTTTCAGGTATTCATGAACAAACGAGCATATACTAGTGTATCCAATTTTTTTCATTACCTGTGTATCCACCGCTTTGGATCTACCATCTACCATTTTTGTACTATGGATGCCTATTGCCTAGTATTAGTACATGTAGATGAAATATTCATTTCTTTCGTACTGTGTTTTTGTAGGACAAGTGGTCTTCAGCATATGACTGCAGAACTATTCTTCTATCTATTCAAAGTCTATTGGAAGGTCTGTTCTTCATTTATTTTATGACTTCCACAGTCACCTTTGTGTGTTTGTCTGATCAATTATTTTCTAACGACAGAGCCTAATTTGGAGAGTCCTCTAAACAGCTATGCTGCAGAGCTTTGGACTGATAAGGAAGGTAAGAAATATTTTTCCACTGTACAACACATTTGTTTTCTGATTCAATTATCTAAACTTCCAACTATTTGTTGTTATTATCGCTTAGTTGCTCCGATGTTTACTTCATTTCATCTCTATTTCGATTACTCTGTTTCTGGAGGATCCTAGAACCTGTATTACCTTATCTGCTTCCTTATTTAACATATCTAGTGCTCTAGTAGATTGTACAGTAAGTTTTAAATATTGTTTAATCAATGCTAGTCATAACTAATGGAATAATCATGCAGATTTCAAGAAAATGGTCCACAAACAGTATTTAGCTGGAAAAGAACCTGAAAGTTGATTGATAAACCTGAAAGTTGATTGATACAATCCAATGCGACGTTTGTCAAAAGAAAATTTCTGTAGCTATTAGTTTGCCCATTTTTTTTTTGTATGATGCTTTGGTATTGTAATATGAAACTACATAAATCTTATGAAAGTCTTCTGATGACTTTGTGTATAATAGTTGTAAAAAAATCCGTTGCAAAGGTGCAGAATGACTCGATAGCCATGATTATGTGGCTTACATCAATATATTCATTTTACATAATACAATTACTACATTATACCTCATGTTTTGAAACCTGATGCGCGGATTTCATGTGCATACATGGGTGACGATTATCAAATTGGATCCTCTCCTTCCAATTTCTCTACATCTCTCTTTAATTTTACTCTCATGATCATTTAATTGAAGTCTATTCATCAAACTGTGTCTATATTAATATCATTTTTCTTGATGAATTTTTGTTCATATAACAAAACATATCGATTAGAAAAATTATCATTATCATCATATGTACCAAAAAAACAATCATCATAATAGACTAGAATTGAAAAGCAGGTTTGAAAACTTTTTTTTTGAACGTAGGTTTGAAAACTTGCAATGCAAACGTGTGTTCTGCCTGTTTAATTAAGAAGAAGAAGCCAGAGAAAAAGAAAATGGAGATGCGGGGTATCGATCCCCGTACCTCTCGCATGCTAAGCGAGCGCTCTACCATCTGAGCTACATCCCCAAGATGTTTTTAATCTCTTTATTATCCTATTTATTCATACATTCATCAGAAAACTGGTGAAACAGCAATTTATATTTTTAAATTAAAGAATGACAATAATTAGTCTCCATCTGAATATCACTTTAAAAATAAAATTTAATATAAAATATGAATATTACCTTCAATAGTTTCTTTTGTTTTTAAATATTTAATAGTTTCGCGTCAAGAAAAGTGAAAAATTTAATTTACTTTCTTTAATTTAAATTACATCGTAACAAATTATAAGGGCAAGACCACACCCAAGCAATATCTCGGTGCATTACTTGTCCTCAGAACAAACTTGCTTGGAATTACTTTGAATTGTCTCACTTGTGTTGCTCACCTCCAATTTTCGCTGCTGCTAACCGCTAGCAAAGAGAGGAGAATGCTTCGTAGAGCCTCTAGGCTCAACCTAGGACGAGTTGTTTTGGAACTACATTGGAGTGATTGGGTTTCTGGGTTTGAAAGGTTAGCTATCTATCTTAGTAGGTGTAATTCAATCCAACTTTAGTCGAGGTACCAATCAATCAACTAACTATAGATGTAATCTTTCCCTGCCCACAATAGTTTGATATCTCGACTAAAGTTTGATTGAATTACACCTAAAAATGCCTCTTTTTTATTGTTATTTGGTTTTAATGATTCTGATTTAGCATGTTGAAGGCCAAATCTTTGGAATGCTTCCACAAAAGATGATTTTTAATTGTCCCAATTGAGTCACTTCCCTTCTCATTCCCCATCCCCTTCTCTCGTTAATTAGCCAAAGAGTTCGTTGACCGAAACGAGTAAACGACATGCAAAAACATAAGACGACTTGGTACAGGCAATCCTGCAAAATATCTTTAGGGTCTATAAATTTTCTTTCGAGTAACCACTAAAAAAAATAATCCTGTTTATATTTGTAGATGCCAACAAGGGATGACTTATAACATGTTATAAACCTTCCATGCAGTTGTATAATCAATATATTTGATAAGTACACAAGACAGCTCAATTATCTGAAACAAGGAAGAGAAACTTCATTTTCATGAAGATCACAGTCCAAAGACAAATGCAATTTAAAATCTTTCTTTAGACAAACAAAAAAATTTCTCATTTCTTTACCAACTGTGATAATGTCACTCATGATAGTTTCATTTTGGCTGAACTTATCTGAATTTACAAAATCTAGGGCATTATACAATTCCTGGAGCATTTGTTTGCAACTCCCCTGCACTCCGTGAAGTAGCCAACCTCTCATTAGCCAGTCTTTCCTCCAGTGCTCGGGCACCTCTTTCACTACAAGAGAAAAGCAGTCACAGTAGTGAGTTGTTTTATGCATTATACTTATTACAATGCTATAAAAGGTGTTGTTTTTTCAGTTTATGGAATAAAGCTCAATTAAATAAGAAAATAAGGCAAAAACTTGTAACATTTGTCAACAACTTTTTCTGCTTTCTTTAGCTGAAACCATTTACCATCATGATGGGAAAAAATTTCAGACTTGTAGCTTCTATTGTTTATCTATCTAATTGTCTCTCCTTATGAATTGCCACATGGTAGTAATTTCTAATTTACTATATACTCAACTGGGTGAATTAAAAGCACAGAAAAGGGAAATTACCGTCTCCTAGATGCCTCAATGGGGTCAGAACCTGGCAAAGGTTCACTTCCAAGATTGTAATCTTCAGCATCATTAGAAGCACCAGATCTTCCACAGAGCATTCGATGAAATATTGATGCAATAGGATCTATTACCGGTCTACAAGGCAGCACATATAAGAAAGTAGAAGTTGTCAGAAAGACTAAAAGGAATTTCTAGTCATAATGTATGACAAGCAAACCAAAATAGTAACTTACCTTAAAACCTCTGGGAAAAAGGTAGAGAATGCAAAATCCTCACTTGGGTCACCTTTATGCTTTGTTTCTGGCTTCCTCTGCCAGTATCTCAGGTAAATCCAGCTCATATATGTACCAAATATTACAGTTGGGAGATATGTTGTTGCCTCTATTATCCAGAAACTCATGGCAATACAACACAATAAAGCGATAGATGGTAGCCACTGAAAAGAAAATAAAAGTGGCACAACTTTTAGGGCCTCCTCGTACATGGATTGTTGCTGGCTAGTAAATTGAGCAATTACAAGTTAAGGAACAAGGAGAGAACATCAAACCTTCAATTTTATCTTGAGGAAAGGAATCTCTTGATCTGGTATAATTTGCTTGATGCTAACCAAGAAGCCTGATATAACTCCATGAAATCCAGAAAGTGGAGTATAGCTAGAACATTGTAAAAGTATAAAGATAATGAGTAGTTGGACTAATGTGCAAATTGCACACATAGAATCTAATATGATTTTAAAAGATATAATACAATAAAACTATCTTCAACACCTATTTAAAATTTTCAATATTTAAATTTAGTTTCATAAATATTGGACCAACAATGTTTTCTAGTGTTGAAGTAAAAAGAAACCAAGTAATCAATCTTCCGACAGGCCTCCATTAAGCTTCTAAGAGAAAAATAGTGTTTCAAAGTGCAGTGCAAGGTTGAGGAAAAGGGTAATCTAATAAATGACGGAAGAAGATACGATAGACAACAACACAAGCAACAAAAAGAAAATTTCTTAAGGTAATGGATTTCCAACACTTACAGATAAATCTCCTGCCTTGTAACATAGTATAAAGAAATGGCAGTGATGAAAATGCACGCAGAAGTTAAGGTGTTAACTATAAAGATGAACTTTAGAAATTCCCTGGGACCCCATACTGGTTCAAGTAGCTTGCCAATGAACAGAAGACAAACTATGCTGATAACTACCTATAAAAACATATTACTGTTAATTGAGAAGTTTTCCTCGAAGCAACACATACATTTCAGGAAATGCAATGAATGAAACATTGTAACATAGTTCAATAGAAGAGTCAGTCAGTCATACATACCCCATGTACAGTTTGTTCAACATAACCAGCAGTAATGAGGTTCCATGCAAATGGTATAGTCCTGCAAAATGAAACCAACATGAAAATAACTTCCAAAACAACCGAACTTGTACCTGGCAGGAATGTATTTTTAAGCAATGAAAGCACCATACATTGGAAAAAAATAATGTTATGAAGACAAATGAACCCATATTGTTTTTTTTTTTTTTTGTATCAAAACAAACTGTATTAAGCAATGCTTTAAAACTAAACCGGAACTCAAACTGGTGAGGACTTCAGAGTCACGATTCAACTGTTTTAACCCACTCAAACCGAAATAAAATTGCAGTGGAACTGCTCAAACAAGCGAACAATAGATATCACGGCCCATGGTTCAACCGGTTGCACTATCCAGTTCGGTTTAAAAACATTGATATTAAATAGGGCGTCAAATGCATTCAAAGGTCGTTTAAGTTTTACGTTTGTAACGGTCAGCTCTTTTGAGTTTTTTAGTTAACAAATAAGTCATTTAAACTTGTTGCACCGTTACCCTTTTCAGTTATCCTCTCTCTAACAAATAAAGGAAATTAAATTGATTAGACATTTGAATTGAAATTAGAAGGTGAGAAAGTAGGTAACTACCTGGCGGGAATAAGGGCGAGGTAGTTGATAGCGGGAGGGAAGAAGTTAAGGAGAAGATGAGCAGCAACGAGGATGAGGGAGAGACCTTTGCAGAGACGAGTGAATCCAGACACCGACACAGACGATAACGTTCTTGTGCCCTGCAATTCCAATTATGAATGAATTGTGATGATGATGACATTGATTGATTGATTGAGATTTGGATACATACATACCTGTGACTGTGAAAGAGGAAGAGGAGGAGGAGGAGGAAGAGGCGAGCTCATCGAATCTAGATCGACAATGCGTCGGTGTTGCGATCGATCTCAAATCTGAATCGGATCAGTTGAGTCGAGTTCACCAAGATCTGAATCCACACATACGCTACGCTCTTAGTTAGTTACTAACTTCGATGTACAACACAAAGACTACAATAGCTTGTGGGAGAATACGTAAATTAGTTCGTCTCACAAGGTGTTAGTTTTACATTTTTCACTTTTTTTTTTAATTAGTATTTGGGGTGGATAATAATAAAATAAGTGTCCCGTAAGCTTAGCTCAGTTGATAGGGATATTTCACTGTTAATATATGTGTAGGACCACGGGTTCGAACCCGGGACACTCCATTTATTCACCTTTAAGCTAGATTTTCTAGCCACTAAACTACTTGACAAAAAATAAAAGTTTGTTTACTAAAAAAAATTATTTTGCAAGTAGCCAATGGTGAATAAGTTGAAGATTTTGAGTTCGAACTCATATTCCTACATAATATGATATCCTACCATAGTTATTATGTTCACGTGAATATCAAAATGATTTTATTAATAGTAGTTAACAAGAGTAATTTAGTGAATTGAAATGTAATAAGGATGTTGAGGTGATCCATTCTGACTAAGTGACGAAAGCTTGAACTCGAGTGAAATCTTGTTTGAGTTCAGAAAGAAGTGAACTGAGGGAAAGCTATCATAACAGACTAGTTCTCTTATCGGTTAGGGTGTGATATTTATAATATTTTTGAAGAAGAGGTTGAATAGCTGAAATGAGAGGTCGATGACTTTCTTTCTATTCGAATTTGAACCCAAAGTTTATCGGAGAAAAATAATAAATGTTGTTTTTATATTTTTAAGAAACAAATAATTTGAGAAAAAATTTAAATGAGACACCTATTGTGAGACAGAGAATACAAAATTGCATGCGGCCCCCTCCTTCTTCTCCAGTTTTATCTTCTGCTTGGCATATCTGTCCATTAATTATATTACTATAGTGTTGACCGATAATATTCGGTGTTTAGCTTATACTAGTTTATTGGACTGACTTATAAGCTTGTTTGATAAAAATGAGATGTGTTTGATAACAAGTTTATCTAATTAGCTTATATAATACTAGCATTTTTTAGATGATATTTCAAATATTGTTTGAGCTTATAGTTTATAGCTTATAACTTTTTATTTTGTCTCATTTTTACGCTTATTATTTTTATTTTTTTAAATATAATAACTACTCATAACCATGTACTTTTATTTCATTTTGTATTTATAACAAATAAATTTGTCAAACATTTTAATTTATTCTACCAGCTTTTCACTTTTGATTATAAACTACTAATTATCATATATCAGCTTTATAAGCTAGTTTTTCGACAATCAACTAACTTATAACTTAATTTTACTAAATAGATCAAATATTACAATTCAGTAACCGGAGAGGATTCAAACACGTGCTCATGATACTGATGTAATCTATATCATTTTTTTTTTGGAACAAATATCCTATTTTATATATGAAAAAAAGTGTGAAATCTCAAGTCTCAACTGCAAATCTAAGCCCTACGTAATAGTGTATATGTTGTAGCTGCTAGCTGTACCGTATATACGACACTCCCTTTGTATAAGGGAAAAATGTATTTTCCATTGCTGGAAGCAAACCCGGAAATAATAATAATTCCAAATCAGTGTGTTTAAAAAGTACTTGTAGAAGAAGAAAAAAAAGTAGAATCTTGTATATGTCATTATTTTCGTGACGCCTTGGTCGAAAAAAACTTCTAGGGGTCTAGCAAGCAACACATTAATAGATGATCAACACAAGCACTTTGTATGTATACTTGTATTTACCCACGGATATG